>NC_041396.2:73724498-73844498 GCF_900747795.2 Erpetoichthys calabaricus | reverse complement strand
ACAAGACACAGTCACTCAAACCAGGGCCAGTTTAAAGGTACCAGTTAACCTAACACACGTCTATGGAATGTGGGAGAAATCCTGGATGCCTGGGGAAAAAATGATGCCAACCTAGGAAAAACATACAAACTCTGCACAAATGGTGACAGGGCTGAGATATGGACCTCAGAACACTATACCACCTTCTAATAGTGTACGGTAAAGACAACTGGTAAAGACTAACAATGGACCACTGGCCATTCCAAATTATTATTTCTATTATTACAGCGTATTTAACTGTATGGCTTGAAAACGTTGGAAGATTAGTAAGCATTACAAGGGTTTAAACACAGTATAAATTCCTGGCCCAGAAGCACATAGTGAGATAGAACCAGGAATTATAAATGACTTATGGTCATTTTCCAGTTCCCTAGCCAATATTTCACTCCACCTGTAAAAGAGAGTTAAGAAAGGACTAAAATCTTAACATAACAGTTTCCTTGAAAAGTATGGGTTTTACCTGTGATGATTTCTGTGAGAAGATACCATTTTGTTTAGCTGTGAACAAGCTGCTGTAAGTGTCTGTGTGTAGGAGTACATCACAGCTGCAGCATGCAACACCTCCTTTAAGCAAGCAAAGCACGAAGCACAGTCAAGACAAAATACAAATTACCAGCTTACTGCCAGTGGTGCTGTCACATTTTACTACTGCATGTTAAAAAAGAACAACGCTTACATTTTTTATATATATTAATATGGCAAAATATCAGTTATTTTTAAGCAATTAGCAAAAAATTACCTCATCATGTAATTTTAGTGTTATGATACTTTATCTTATATGTATACAGAAGCACAGGATCTGAACAAAGCTCAAACAAACAATATACAATCTATAATTATCATTAAACAAATATTGATATACAGTATATTGTGGGTGCCCAGAATTAAGGACAGGCATCTTGGCCGGGATAACAAAAGGTGTCATACCTGCCAGGAGGGCATAATTGAAGGACCAATAGAATGAGCTCACCTGGAACAGGTCATTCCCCCACACAACAGGTGGCAGTATTCATCAGAGCTAAACCTGATTAGGACACCCACAGGGTTGCATGTGAAATGGAGTCCGGGGGAGGACTGCCCTGGTTTTCACACAACACAGAACTGCTCAGGATGACTTGGAGAGGAGACGTGAAGCAGTACCCGGGTTAGCTTTAAAAGGGAACCCACTAGCTCATTTAGATTGAGTCAGAGTCAGGAGCCAGTTGGCTACGTTTATGGAGGTTGAAGGAGAGGTGTGCTTGGTGTAGTTTTTTGTTGGTTATTCTTGTGGAGAAGGCTCAATAAAAACCCTTATTTTGAACATAAAGGGTTTTTGGGCTTTATTGTGTCTGAGGTTTGGGAGGCTGCAATGCCCCCTAACGGTCATTATACTGTATGTATATACACAGGTCTGACCTACACCCTGTCAAGTAAGCCAGCCAGCTGTCATGGCGCAACGTCTGAGGCTTTGCCTCGGGTGGTGACGTCTGAGGTTCAATCCCCACAAGGGGATGCAAAGGTGAATACACCTGATAAGCCCCAATTAAGGGCTTAGGGCCAATTAGGGTGAAACATGTGGTGTGTACTCGTATTATTTGGCAGGTACTATATATCATATATTATATTATATATACCTTGTGACCATTAGTAGGCGTAACAGCACCCTAAAGCGAGCAACACAGACACAAGTCCCTGGTTCAAAAGACCTTTTATTTTACAAAATACCTTGCACAGACTTTGTCTTCAAAGTTACAATCAGCAGCCCATTTACAATTCTCTTCCTCTACTCTTCTCCCGGCAAACCTTGTCCAACACCTCCCTACTGTCATTGCCTTTTCTAGGTGGAGTGGCTTCTTTTGTGAAGGACCAGGATCACTTCCAGTGTGATATAGTTGGACAACGGAAGCTGTTCTGGGTCAGGCAGAAGACCCACAAAACATGGAGGTCTTTTCCCAGCAGCGGCACCCAAGGACCCCAGTAGGGCCACTCTTCTGATCTACAAGTCCCAGGCAACCTTGTGGGTGTCCAAACTTTGATGACAACAGAGGAACACTGTAGCCTCTCATGTCGAAAAAGAAATTGTTCCCAACATCCAGATTCCCCCAGTCCTTCCATTATGGCATCACCCCGACTGGGATTAAAACTGAGAGCCATCTAGGCAGGGCTGAATCTCCATCCACTCGCTCCATCCATTATGGCCTTTCAACCAGGTAACTTATGGCACTTCATTCCATCAAGACGCCTGTCCATCCACTATGGAATCTACAACATGTGTATATATACAGTATATACGCATTGTGCTTAATATAATAAATATATTGTCATGGATGGCCGGGGTCTTTGCCCGGCCGGGATGCCTGCAAGGTCGGGGGAGCAAGTGTGGTCAGAGCGTTACCTACCCCGGAGCACTAGATGGCAGCCTCCCTGCATTGCAGCGGTGCCTAGGATTCCTGCACGGTTTCATGTGAGTTGGAGTTTGGTGCAGCCCTGTTGAGATCCGTGGGTGCCGCCAGGAGGTGCTACAGCTGCTCCTGAGCCCGTTTGGGCAATTCTTTCCTCACACCCAGAAGTGCTGCCGGAAGTAGGTTATCAAGCACCTGGAGCACTTCCGGGTAACATATAAAAGGAGGCAGTAGACACCACTCGGGGAGCCAGAGTCGGGAGGAGGGAGACAAAGCTTGCCGGGAGGAGTGGAAGAGAAAAGAGAAAGAGGAAAAGAAAGTATTGTGTTGTTGTGCTTAGTGTGACTGTGTATGCCTGTGGGAAACAGGGAAGGCGTTGCTCACAGGTGAAGAAAGAAAATAGAAAATATTTATGTTTTTATCAGGGTGCCTCCTGCGTCTGTCTGTGTTGGGTTGAGTGGATGCTATGCCCTCTACATTTGTCACAATATATATATATAGCATGTATTTCACAACTGTGGTGGGTTGGCACCCTGCCCGGGATTGGTTCCTGCCTTGTGCCCTGTGTTGGCTGGGATTGGCTCCAGCAGACCCCCGTGACCCTGTGTTCGGATTCAGTGGGTTGGAAAATGGATGGATGGATGTATTTCACAATGTTTTGTCTGTTAGCTCTTTATGCACTTAAAACATACACAAGCAAATGCAACAAAGCATTTCAGGGACAGTCCTCTCATCTAGAAGGAGTTCAGCAGCCACTTTGTTTAAAAAAGGCTCTTTGCCTACAACATCTCTGCTTTTACATGTAACCAATTAGATTGAGACATTCACTTGTCTCTTAGAACTACTGATGAGCACATTGTGAGCAAGCAGAAAACATGCGGTTCTGGAGGTTACTGAGTTTGAATCTGTGTCCATTTCCCTTGAAATAAAATTGGCTAACTGATTACCATCTAATAAAAATCAGAAAAAATGGGTTATAGGTTCTACTCAGGAGTCTATTCTCCTTGAAATCTTACTGGTTGGTTGGACTGGTCCAAAGTAATTGAAAAACTATCCAAAACTTTTAATAAAAAGGATTTACTACGATGATTTTCAAAGTGACTATTTACACCTATTAATATTTTTACAATGTGTTAGTTGTTGCAGACAACAGATTGATCTGTTTAAGACACAGTCACATATGTTGAAGCTAATGCATCTGAGGAGTACAAGAAAATAATTGTGAAGAAAACAAATAAGATCCTTGTAGTGACTGACTGATTAATAGAATATTCATCATTTTAATAACTGCAGCAGCTTAAAGTAAATATTTGCATTTTGAAGCTCAGAGTACATTGATCATTTTAATTAAATGAAAATCCCACTATTATTCATAAAATGATGATTTCATTATTTTTAATTATTCTAAAACATTTTGCACATTAACTGTAGTATTGACACAACTGACACTTCTGTTTATTTTGAGACAATGCCTTTTATTACTGTACAATGTATAATATATACATCTGTAGTATTTTGATTTTAGAAAAACATCATTTTATAAAATAGTAAAGTTCTCTGAACTTGCTTTTTCTCTTGGTATGTCGTTGCCAACTGTGTATGGCAGGAATCAGCTGTGGAAGGGATACTACTTCATTATGGGACACATTCCCATTTGTGCTTACACTGGACTAATTATAAGTCGCCAGTTAAACTGAATTGTGGGGGATATCCCGCACAAACACATAGACATTGACCAGGCTGAGACCTAATGAAATGTCTCTAGAATCCCTGAGGTGGCAATGATAACAACTGCGTGAACATGCCACGAGTGCTTAACATGGTCTGCCTGGTACTGTAAGAGATGCCCCATCGGTCTCAGCTTTTAAATCCCGGCTGAAGACTTACTACTTCAGTTTAGCATATCCTGACTAGAGCTACTGATTAACTGTACAGACTGCATCTCTGTTATTAGTCATTAGAACTAAAACATAAGTAACATGATAGTTATAATGGGATACTAACCCTCACCTATTCTGTTTCTCTTCTCGGTACTCAAATGTGGCACTTGGTGCCACGGCCCACCTGCCAAGTTGTTTTGCTTGCCTAAGGTAAAGTCATCCCTGATGGAGGATCGCAGGAATCATGGGAAAGAGGGGTCCTTTCATCGGATTGGCTGGCCCAGCGCTGTTTCAGCCATGGAATGGCCAAATGGGGGAGGCAGCTTGATGGATGAGGTCTCCAGGACTCTAAACAAATCCAAATCATATTATGTGATATCATCTACTGTTAAATTCTGCTCTGTACTTCTAAAATTTTAATTTTTATACTGTATTGAGGATTTGTTCTGTTCTGTGTATTGTATTGTATTGACCCCCTTCTTTTTGACACCCACTGCACGCCCAACCTACCTGGAAAGGGGTCTCTTTTTGAACTGCCTTTCCCAAGCTTTCTTCCATTTTTGGGAGTTTTTCCTTGTCTTCTTAGAAAGTCAAGGCAGGGGGGCTGTCATGAGGCAGGCCCTGTTAAAGCCCATTGTAGCACTTGTGTGATTTTGGGCTATACAAAAATAAATTGTATTGTATTGTATACTGCACAGCACATACCATTGATATGTTTGTCTTTTGAAGTAAAAGCAATGTAAAAATGATTAAGATCCCTAATTATATTGCTTAACTCTCTTATCTTTTGTGCGAATGGAGTGCTGCCTAATTAAGCATGTTTCACAGAGTACAGAAAAAGTTAGTAAATATTAGCTAAACACTAGCATATATCCATACAGGTGGTGCAGTGGTCCCACTGCTGCCTTGCAGTAAGGAGATCATGGGTTTGCATCCTGGGTTCCTGTCCTGCGTCCTCTCTGTGTAGAGAGCAGTTTTGAAAGGTACTATATAAATGCAAAGAATTACTGTATTTTATGTTAAATGGATGTTTTTTAAAAAATATAAAAAAAGAAATGCAAAGTTTAAATTAGAACCCACTTTAACCAAACAATTGCCAGTTTATTTCATATTCTGCCACATTTTGTTGGAATACTTGTATCACCAATTAGAACAGTCCTTTCTTTGTGTTGACATTACCCCCAGACATGATTGCCATAGGATAAACTTCCCAGTGCTAGGCAAACACTAGACTAGAACAAATTTCAGAGGTATAGTGGATTCAGAGAGTATTCAGATCCCTTCAATTTTTTCACCTTTTGTTGTGTTGTAGCCTTATGTTAAAATCATTTAAATTGATTTTTTGTAACTACATCAAGGAATATTCAATACCACAGAATGACACATTGAAAAAAGAAATATAGAAATGTTTGCAAATTTATTAAAAATAAACAAACTAAAATATCAGATTAACACAAGTATCCAGATCATTTGCTATGACACTTGAAATATGGTTCAGGTGTACCCAAATCCATTGATCATTGCTGAGATGTTTCTTCACCTTGTTTGGAGTCCACTTGTGGTCAGTTCAATTGAGTGGACATGATTAGGAAAGGCACATACCTATCCATAGAAGGTCCCACAGCTGACAATGTGTATCTGAGCAAAAACCAAGCAATGAGGTTGAATGGAACACCTGCATATCTTAGAGATAGGATTTTGCCAAGACACAAATCTGGGGAAGGCTACAAAAAATTATGCAGCATTGCAGGTTTCCAAGAGCACAGTCACCTCCATAATTCTTACATGGAATAAGTTTGGAACAAACATGATGCTTCCTAGAGCTGATTGGCTTCCCAAGCTGAGCAACTGTGGGATAAGAGCCTTTATAAGACAGGAGACCAAGAACCTGATGGTCACTCTGGCTGAGCTCCAGATAAACTGTGTGGAAATACAAGGAACTTCCAGAAGGCCAACCATCACTGCAACATTCCAATGAGCTTTATGACACCATGGACAGATAAGAGACTTTCGTTACAAGAAAGGCCACTTGGGGTTTGCAAAAAAGGCACCTAAATGAAACAAGATTCCTTGGCCTGATGAAACTAAGATTAGTGTTGTGCCAGATGAAAACCAGGCACTGCTCATCACCTGTGCAACACCATTTCAGCAGGGAAGCATAGTGATGGCAGCAATATGCTGTAGGGTTGTTTTTCAGCAGTAGGGCCTGGGAGACTAGACAGGGTTGAAGTAAGCTGAACAGAGCAAAATACAGAGCTTTCTGGACCTCAGACTGGACCAAAGGTTCACCATCCAGCAGGACAATGACCTTAAGCAGAAAGCAAAGACAATACCGGAGTTGCTTAGAGACAACTCTGGGAATGTCCTTGAGTGTCCCAGCCAGAGCCTGGAATTTAACCCAAATCGACATCTCTAGAGAGATCTGAAAATAGCTGTCCAAAACAGCGGCAGAGGATCATTGGAGAAGAATGGATGAAAGTGCCCAAATCCAGGTGTACCAAGCCTGTCATACCCAAGAAAAGCAAAGGTGCTGAGTAAAGGGGCTGAATACTCATGTCAATGTGATGTTTGATATTTCAGTTTTTTGTATTTAACAAATTTGCAGAAATTTCTAAAATCCTGTTTTCATGTTGTCATTCTTGGGTACTGAGTGTTGCTTGATGATGGGAAAACATGAATTTACCATAAGGCTGCAAAATAAAATGTGTAAAAACTGAAGAGGTCTAAATATTTTCTGAATGCACTTTATTTCAGGAACAAATGACAAAATTATTGTTTTAAAGTATAATGGATAAACCAGAAAAAAAAATTTAATCTGCATTAAAAAATGCAAAGGCCGATGGTCTGATTTGTGTTAAGAACACCGTAATGAAACCCTCAAACATGTCAATGTCATATTGCTCATACATTTTCATCCTGAATACCACATCGCAAAAGCTGAGGTCAGGACACCGAATACCATGCTGTCCTCTTCTTGTCATTTACGTGTTAACAAAAATGAAATTATTAATTTCCAGTTGTGGAAATTCATATTTTAATATGCTTAAAATTTAAACAAGTATTACCTTACTCTAAGTTTTCTTATCAACCAAGTTCATTACCATAGTTATACAGTATATATACTGTATATATATATATATATATATATATATATATATATATATATATATATACACACTAGCTGAATACCCGTGCTTTGCTATGGGATAGCAACAGGAAAAATGTGTTCTAAAATATGTAGAGTGACAGTATACATCCTGTAAAAGTCATAAGGCAAGATTTAGTACATACTGTACATGGGCTCCAGATAGCGACTAAAATGGTCGCTAATGCGACTTGATTTTCTATTTTGCGACTAGTTTTTTTATTCCAGTCGCCAGTGGCGACTCTCTCTCAATCTAAGAAAAGTTTTAAATTTAAAGCAGCAGGAACGGCTTTTAATTATGTGCGAACACTCTCAGCCAGCGTCTGCCTTTCCTATTACATTATCACGTGATTAAAGCCAAACCGAAACGAGGCATGATCTGACATGCCCACTCTGCTTCAAATGTCATCTCGCTAACTGCTGCGGATAGGGATCTGAAATAGAAGAGAATCGGGACACGACTACTCCTCGAATTCCGTCCTAACTTTCCATGTAACACGCAAAATGGCCAAACGAAAAATTTCCGACTTTTTCTCAATGCCCACTCGTCCAAATCCTCCCTTGTCTACTTCTGAACGAACCAAAGATAATTCAGTCAGTGGGTTATCTGAGGTACAGCCACCGGTGTCCGGAAATGTACAGTTATTAAAGGATGACAACTCCGTCCCGTTAGCAAAGTCTTCTGTTCCCGCGGCTCCGACGCCTGGAAGACAGTGTGGAATAATAAAAATCAATATATTAAATAATAGTTGAACAAAGAATCTTGGACTGAGGACCTTTTGACCTATTTTTGTACTTAGATAAACAAATCTAAAATGCCTTGATGATTACTATCTGTGTGCATTTGGGTGGATGGAAAATATATTATTATGCAAACCAGCTGATGCTAAGAAAATGTATATGTATATATATTTGCAAGTACAGTATAAGAATTCTTTGTGTTAACCATATGAATGCATTAAGATTGTTAAAAGAGGGAAACTATTAACTGTATAATCATTTTAACAATATACTATAAGTATATTACTAGTTTGTATTAATAGGCTATGGATTAATTGATTATTAATATGACTTACTTAACCTAATGAACTAAAGATTAATTGTTTATTAATAAGACTTATATATAAAAATTAAGTGTGTACGCAAAGCTGAAAGAACAAACTTGCAACATTTCTGTCAAACTGCTGACTTTTTAGTCTGTACTCAGGGAAACTGTTAATCTTAAAAAACATCTAGGATTGTAAAATCAGCAGGAACAGGCTTTTTTACTTCTTCTTAAGTTGTTTTGAACAAATGTGTTGTAATATTACTAAATTCCCCCAAAGAATTGTGTAACCTTGTCTTGTGACAAGCTGTCTCTGTAAGATGTAAGTTTCTGTTATAAAAGGAAGCTCACCCCCCCCAAAGAGGGGGCTATTGCTGGTAACTGTCAGTGACACAAGCTGACAGGGGCTGCAGTGGTCTCTCTCTGCTCACCAAGAATAAAGAAATTGCTTTTTTACTCTATATCTGCTGTCTGCCTGCTGTTTGCCTCGAACCTTCGTCCACAACAGTTTAAAGCAGCTTGGTTACAGGAGTTGGCTTGGTTACAGTATGACAAGGGAAAGATGTATTGCAGCTTTTGTGCACAAGCCGGACAAGAAATTGCTGGTAAAACAGAATTCGTTTGTGGTACGAGCCATTTTAAAAAGGAAACTGAAAAAGCACGGTGAGAGTAAGAAACACAAGAATGCCAGAGACTGTGTGATCGCTAGGTCTGCTCCTCGTGACACCCTCATAGCAAAGGCAGTGCAACGTGCTTGTGAGAAAGTGACAGAAAATGAGATGAAAGAATCCTCTTTAATAAAATCCCTGTATGCGTCCAGGTGTCCGTGTGTGTGTGTCTTCTGGTGAAGTGTGCATGCGCGGGGCACGGTGCGCGATATTACTGTCAGAGAAAGTTACAGGCGTTTTATGTAAATTTACTGTCAGAGAAAGTTACAGGCATTTTACGGAAATACAAACCAGTATTACTGCGTAAGAAAATTAAAGGTACACAATACAGTGACTCATATTACAGCCACATACAAGCCAGTATTACTGTCAGAGGAAATTAAAGGCATATTACTGACGTGCACGCCTGTATTACCGTCAGAGAAAATTAAAGGTATATTACGGACGTACAAGCCAGCGGACGTACAAGACAGTATTACTGTCACAGAAAATTAAAGACACACAATACACGGCGGCAGCCCACAAAGAACGGTCAGCTCAGCAAGTAAACATCAACAAAAGAAAGGCTGAAAGACAAAGAAAAATACGACCAACAAAAAGAATGTGGTCAAAGTCCCTTGCCATTTAATATAGGCTGTTCCTACTAATGTTTATGCACTACTGTTCTAGCGCCCGTTATTGTAACGGGCTAAGTGACTAGTTAAAAATAAAATTCAATGCAGCATATATGATTGCACTGGAAGAAATACCGTTCACAAAGTTTAAATCTCAAATTCTGCTGATGAAGAAGAATGGCATGGATGTGTCAAAAACATATAATAATGATACAGCATGTGCAGAGTTTGTAGGTTGCATTGCAGATGAATTAAAAAGTAATCTGCTGGAAGAAGCTTTAAAGGTAAACTACATCTCTGTTATAACTGATTGTGGAACAGATGTCTCAGGGAAAGACAATGTCATCACATATGTATCTGATGGAACACCTAAGACTCATCTAGTAGGTTTGGCTGAGATTGATTATGGTCATGCAGAAGGGATTCAAAACACCATTAAATCACTGCTTCAGAATGCTGACCCAACCAACCCAAATTGGTGGGTACATAAAATGAGTGCTTTTGGAGCATTTGGTGCAAGCGTGAACATAACAGGGGGAATAGGGGTACTTTTCAGAAAAGAGATAGGTGAACATGCTCTGTCTTTCCACTGTCTACCCCATCGGCTGGAACTGGCAATGCTAAACACACAAAGGTCAGTGCCAATGATTGAAAAAGTTTATGACCTTCTACAGCTAGTGTGGAAAATGTATCATTTCAGTCCCAAAAGCAAGAGGGAGCTGAAGGCTATAGGAGCAGAGTTAGGATGCACAGTACGAAACCCATCAGCAGTAAAAACTCAGCACTGGTTGCCACACATCTCAGTTTTTCTCCATTCAAACTATGCAACAGGTCAGCGGCAGTACACTGCTGTGCATCATCATATGGAGCACCTTGCAGTCATGTCCAAAAACATAGACATTTAGGGAAGAGCCAAACACATTGTTCAGCAGATGGAAAGCCTGTCTTTCGTTGCCTTTTGTCACTTTTTACATGACCTTTTTTCAGAGGTCTCAAAGCTGAGCCTTACACTTCAAAAAAATTCTGCATTTGTGGGCTGTGAGGTAACAATTAAAGGATTAAAGGAAAATGCTTTGAGAGAAGGGAAGCTGCAGGAATTCTTACAGCACATAGGTTCTCAGCCTGAAGGTTCTGTGCAACAGGAAGGGCCATCAACAAGCAGGAGTGAGAGGGCTGCAAGTAGCCACACAGTCATAACCTTCCAAAATGTTAAATTTAAAGGCCCCCAAAATCAGGCCACATTCAGAAGTGATCTAAAGGCCACAATTGAAAAAAAACAGTTGACATTACTGTTAAAGAATTGGAGATCAGGTTTGCAAACACAGCACGGACATTCAAAGGGATCAGAAATCATCAAGTCATTTTCAGTGTTTTGTCATGATGCATGGCCAGAGGACATTGATAGCTATGGCAAGTGTGAGATAGACACACTTGTTAAATGGTACAGGGAGCTCTTATCAAACAATGGCTGTGATGTCACAGCTGTGCAGAAGGAATGGCTAATGTTGAAAATATTAGTGAAGGGTCAGTTTATGGACAAGACTTACGGTGACCTATGGATAGTGATGCTGAGCAAGGAGCCGTTCTGTACAGATTTTAAAAATCTGCTTCACTTAGTCGAAATAATGCTGGTGTTTCCGATATCTGCAGCTCAGTGTGAGCGAGGATTTTCAGCACAAAACAGAGTAAAATCAAAAGTGCGCAATTCCCTAAGTGTAGAAACACTGGAAGACTTGGTAAGGATCAGTACAGAGGGCCCTACACTTGAACTTTTTGACCCAGAGCCCAGTGTAAAGTGTTGGTTGTTAACCAGCAAAAAAAAGCGCAGACCAAAGTATACTGGCTGGCCTAATGATGCTGACATTGTAATGGTTAGTGACAGTGAACTTGAAGAGTAATTAATTTCTTTATATTTGTACACTCATTGCGAAATGATTATTTCAGAAATGATTGTTTATAATGTTTGTTATTGTGTTAATTCTTGTGTTATTATGTGTAAGACATTTTCAGTGTTTGTATTTGTAGTGTTCCTTACACATGTTGTGTATAAGACTCTGGACTTGAAGTATTGCTTATTAGTAAACATTTGCACTGTTCACATTTATGTGTCATTTATTCTTCTGTTATTATTATCTATAAGACCTTGCAGAGGACACTAGTAGGCAGGTCAAATAGCTCAGACAGGAGAAAGGAAAGGCAGTGTGAGGTAGACCGAAGAAACAAATTAACAATACAAGTAAATATTATTTGTTTATTTCACATATGGCATGCGGTAGAGAGTATGGCTCCCAAAAAAAGCATTTGGCTCCTAAATATTTTGGGTTTAGGAGTCAATGGCTCCCAACTTTTTTTTCTGTCTGGAGCCCTGCATGAAAATAGGTTACTAATTTATTTCTTGAAATGGTCTACTCAAATATAAGCTGTTTTGAGTATAGAAATTTCGGATCTGGACATTCCAGAGAGGTACTGAGGCTTGGTGCGGTAGGGGTCACTGGTCTGTGTCATGGTGTTTGACTTGAACCTCTGCCAGTTATTAGAGATGTGGCTAACAATGTCAACCCGCATCTGAACAGCCAGAGAGGCTTTTCCATGCACAAGGTAGGCCAGCGAGGAGAACAGGCACGCGCCGTCACTGCTCATCCGCACCACGCGGTGAGGGACCATTACTTTGTCAATATAAATCCTTTCTTCCTCGGTTATAGTTTTACAGATTTATTTAAAGAGGTATAAACTTAATAGAAGAATTTGTGAAGAAAGTATGACAAAAATAAAATAAAAGTATAAAAATCAAAATCCACAAAAAAAAAAATTAAGTTAATATACCTTGGAATAACCTAACTAAAGTATTTTAAAAAGATAAATAAATGGCAAATTATAAATGCTTTGTGGAAACTTGAAAATATCAGAACAAAGCTCGTACTATTCAGAAAAATGAAAGTATTTTTAATTTAAAGAAATTTATTTTAGAAAGAAATAGAGTGAATGGGTCTAAAAAACTATAAAAATTTCACGCTTGGACCACAACATTTTTTAAATCGTTTCTTAGCGAGCACCTATGGGCCAAGGATAACTTACATTCCAAATTTCAAGTCCCAAGTCCTCATGGTTCGGGAGATTTCATGATGAGTGAGTTTTGGTATTTGGCTTTTATATATAGATATATAAGTATGGGTGTTGTGCTTTTGAAATATCAGTTGATGGCAGACCTCACTGATGTCATACTGTGTGATAAAATATCACTTTCTCTAGAGTTCTGAGAATTAAATATTTTAAATGGTCCACTGATTGGATTCTGCGCCACTTGGCAGTGCTTAAACATGAATCAATGATAAAGGCCTTCATTGAATTTGAACATCTCAGTTTGCTGCTTTGTAAACATCTTAATAAAGATTATTTTGCATGAAAAGATTCTTCACATTCATGTGTGCCCCTGAAACCAACAGCTAGAAGTGCCAACCTGTCACAAGTGTTAAAAGATACATTTGGCATTTTTGATGTCAAATTTATTTTTTCACAAACATGGTGTGCTTTCATTTGGTCCAGAAAATTATGTTCTTAACTGAATCATTATTTAAAAATTGAAAAAGAAAAAAAAAAAAGTCTGTCACAGCACTTGCAGAGGACGCAAGAAAAACAAAACCTTATCTACAACAAGTTAAGAACCTTTGTGAGTTGACTCAATTGAGATTGCAAACGTCAGAAAAGTGTGTAACCACATTACTTTGGCAAAAATACTGATTGGTTTTCTTTAGGACTCCATCATTTTTAAAGAAGTTAGGGTGTCCTCATCATTTCATTTTGTCTCTCCATACATTGCAGACTTTGAACCCTCGGACATGGCTGCCTGTAGCTTGTTTTGTAAATAGTACAGTTGCATTTGTAATTTGATAGAGATTTAACATTCAGGCTACAGCTTTTTTATTTTGATGAATAGTGTACACAAATAAGTTCTCCTTTTATACGATCAATATGACCAACTATGAAGATGACAATGCAGTTAGAATTGTTGCTGGGCTTCATCTGTATGAGACAGAATGTCTGTATATAACAGGCTGAAGATGAGAAAATGACCAGAAGAAACAGAGAGAAGAAAATTTACAAGCTGATCCTAAGGTGACACTCAGGACAACTGCCCTTTGGTAACAAATATGTGGAAAGTGTAAAATAATGTCTACAACTAGATGAATGTCTTTGCTGCAGAGGTGGGTTTACTGGTGTCAACACTGGAAAATATAGACATGCCTGCCTTGTGACATGAGGCTGCCATGGTTATTAGTGGTGGCAATGATTTTCTAATCATCATCAGTCATGCAAGTCTGGAGAAAATTTTTTCTTTTCTGAAATTAAACTGGAAGATGAGGTTCAAGCTGGAAGAACAAGCTTTCATTAGAGTAAGTTTATTTATTGATCCTACTAGCTGAAGTGGCCCATTGCTTAGTGCTGATGTCTCAAAGCTAGAAATGATTCAGAGGAAAGAAAACTTTTTTCATTGTTTGTGTGACTGGTTCAGTGGGTTCCATGGTTTGCTTCTCACACCCCAAAGATACTGTATGCATGTTATAATGTGGTCACTCCATTTTTTCACTTTAATTTTACATTTGCATTTTTGAACCTTTTAACTGAATGGCAATGTTGTGCTGAAAAGCTGCAGATAGATGTTCAACTTTATGATATTATACTCTAGCAGTGGTATTTTGGGCATGGAAACTTTGGTGGGGCCATACCAGAATTTTCCTTTATGTATGTAGTACTAGGGTGTTGTACCGTCTTAGCCATTATAAATGTAGAGAAAAGCCAAGCAAAATGACACCTTTTATTGGCTAACTAAAAAGATTACAATATGCAAGCTTTCCAGGCTTGCCTTGAAAGCTTGCATATTGTAATCTTTTTAGTTAGCCTTTATGTGTGCAGATTTCTCTAACATTAATATTAACCTATCTAATAATATATGACCCTTTTTTCTAATGACTACTGAGACACGCACATTTATGCACAGTTCCCATCAAAAGTACAAACATTAAGTAAGCTGAGAGCCTTGCATCCACCCAGAGAATCTATTGATAATGTGCTGCATAAATTGAAACAGCAACACTGCAAGTTTAGAAATGAACGGTTTTGAGGTAAGAAAGGACAAGTCGTAACATCATGGAAAGAACATGCAGTCTACATACACTCTGTAACTTGAACATAAGACTCTGAAGCACAGTGCTAACCACCATGCAGTCAGCTGTTTGCTGGATAGTGTAAGGCCACTAAAAACATTTTTCTGTATACAGTACATGTCTTTTCAGTACTTACCAGTCTGTGCTTCTTTGAAACAGGTGTATCATACCGCCCTACCCTTCAAATTGAAAGGAGCACAAATAAGACTTCCTTGGTAGATCTTTCAAGAAGACGATGTTGCTCAACCCCTTTCTCGTCTTGGTCTCAAAGTATTCCTGATATTGATGTACTTCCTTTTTTTTCAAGTTGCTGTGACTGACTTTAAGGTAGCAAACAGCACAGGACTTTTCCAAACTTGTCACAGGCCTGTGCTGCATACATAGCCTTGACATGGAAACGTACATTAAAAGTACAGTCAGACCTCATTTTAATTAGCAAGAATTATTATATTAAAACTTCTGGATCCATCATGAAACTGGAAAGTTCATGTTGCACATGAGCACACATCCCCAGAGGTTAACTTTGAACACAGCAGGGCTGATAGAGCTTGTCCCCTGACCCAGACACCGGCTTATAGCATTAGTCGGGAGGGCAGTTTCACTTAATAGAAGATGCAATATTTTCCTAGATAAGAAATGACATTGAGTGTATCATGGAAAACTTGAAAAGAAGTGCTTAAGAAGAAAAGCTGAGGACTATTATAAACATTTTAGTTTATTTATTTATTATGATTTTGTAGAAGCTCAAATTTCACTCTGGGGACAAATAAAATTCTTTCTATGGATCTATCTTTGTAATGATAGCTTAAATTACTGTGGGGAGCTCATTACTTATTTTGCATAAAATCTACTGAAGCTGTGCCCCACTGGTCCTTAATGCAGAAAAATCACTGCACTTCTGTGCTTCTGATTTTGACAGTAAGTTCCATCATATGTGCTGATGTTTAAAGGAAAGTTCAGCACATAGACAACCATGTATTCTACTCTCCAGAAAGAGAGTTTGTTGTCATACACATAAGTCAGAAACACAGATGGCAAGTTTTGCCTATTTTGCTTTAATGTAGGTATATTCAATATGGGGCTTTTATTTCATGTTTTCTCTTATACTCTATAGATTGCCATTATAAGCTGCTAAGGGGAAGCCATTTTACTTTTTATTTCGGTTAAGAGTAAAGCTTTCTTGGGCAACTGATTATAAGCAATGAATGTTATACAATAGCTGTAGCTTTAAAAAGTAGTACATTTATCCTTTTAAAAAGTGTTGACAAACTGTGAGTCTCCTGCTAAGGCTGTGGATAAACGTTCAGCCATCTAGAAAATAGCCACTATTGTTAACAACATTTTTGAATGCAAATTTTGCATTACTTGTGTTACATTTAAAAGGGTTTTAAAGGCAGTTGTGACATATTTTTCTTCTTTCTGCATGCCCCGTGCAATTCTCATGAATCACTCTTCAAGAGTACTGACTCCGTTTATTTATTTATCTTCCACCATACCTGAGTCCTAAAAGCTAACCCAAACTTGATACAAGAAAGAAAGAAAGAAAGAAAGAAAGAAAGAAAGAAAGCAAGCCTAATTTGACCAAAATATTATTTATGGACACATACCAATGTAGCACATCTGCGGCTGTAGCTTCTGGTCAAGCCAAAATTCAAGTTCTAAACAACGTTAGCCAGATATGAATGTTGCATGCTGGCTTCATTGTTGTCCTCATCTTACTGCTCCTTTTTTAATATTCAAAGCAGATTTTTTTGTCCAGCAATCTAATTTTAATTTTCTACCCCTTGTGTTTCCCTCAGTATTTATTATCTTTAACCATTTAGACTGTCCCAGCTTTTTGTTTTGCTTTGTAAACTCATTTTATTTTACTTGCAGAGTTCTGCTGTTAATTGTACTCTTTAATTGAATACTCTTTTTCATTTTCTTCATTACTTGAACCCCTCACTTGCTATTGTTGCTGCACTTGATCCTTTTTGGGTCACTGAAGTTCTGTTCTTTTGAGACATCTATTTTTTTTTCTTGCTCTTTGATTTGAGCTGTTTTCATCTTATTTTGTCTAATTTCTTGATTTTCCCTTCATTTTGATTACATAGTCTATGTAGTATCAGTGATAGAATGACTGCTGTGATATCCATGTTCAGTGGTGCCATTCTAATGGGTCTGTAATTACTTACTTAGACTTCTAGAAACCTCAGTAGTGCAGTTATCAAGGAATTAATGAATGATAAGAAAAAGCCGAGTTCTTGGACTGATGATTAATAATAATCGCTCTTTAACATAGACTGCACATCAATTGAAGTATCAATAGCAAGCAAGGGTTTTTTAATTCTTTCTTATCATTTAACTGTGGAAAAATGCTATACTTTTGTAAATAAAATAGATAATTACTGTTATTAATAAAAGGACTTTCTGTCATACTTAGGCATTTAATAATTTAATATCGCATGTGAGCTTTGTCGCTATCATGGCTCTTGATATTAATACTGTATGTATGACCATTGCTATCACTCATTAAATCACTGATAATAAATCTAGTAAAGATACTGAGAGGTTCAGTGGGCACCACTGCCCCGGTTGTGTGGACTGATGAATAGTAGTACCATCCAACCGATGAAGTGAAAACAATTTGTTATATTTCTACATTTTCACATCTTTCTTTTTAACTTTCCTACCATCCCCTCTGTCCCCATTATACAGTATTTTCATTAACCCTTTATGCCTAAAATTCTATTTATCCTCACTTCAAAGTACTGTAGACCTCAAACTGCAGACATGTGAATCTGCTGTAAATTATAACATATGTCGCACCTCAGTAATGAAATTCATTCTACAATTTGTAAATTAATTCAGAGATGAACATTTTTGAGTTTTATTTAAAATAAATACCCCTGGATAATCAGAATTCTTATTTGACATCTGTGCTACTGTTTTGCTTTAGAGAGGCAACTATCCAATATTATGAAGTGTAGTGTATTGCAACATTTATGAACTGTTTAGTGTTACAATCCAGGGTTCCAAACAAACTGTAATTACTCACTGGGTGACAAGGCTGGCACAGCGGGAGACTTGCAGGGAAATTGGTACTCTCTAGTTACAGTCTAGCATTGATACTGTGTTACATGGCATAGCAGTTGGTCCTCAGTTACAAACCTTCTCTCTGTAATTTAACCTAATGTTTCCTTCACTATGTACTACACTAGTAAAAATGGGTGCACTAGATCAAATGTAGAGTGTCTATTGCCTCACTGCACTTTGTCCTATTTTTAATCCCACCTGGGCCCCCTTCTGTGCCGATACATGAAGATTAGTTGATTGTTAACTCTCAATCTGTCTGCCCTGCAATGAGCTAACTGTGTTATACCCTACTAGTTGTGGCCTTGAGGAAATGATTGCTTTCATGGCTTCAGGAAAAATGGAAATGAAAATGAATGAAGGAAGGAATTGAGATGTAATGAATTACACATTCAGTTTTTAGCTGACCAAAAACTTTCAACAAAAGTGAAATGAAAGGTTTTAGTATGACAGAGCCAAGAAGCCAGTCATCTGAAAGAAATACATCATAATTGTACAAATCAGTATCTGTGCCAGATTTCTTTCCTCCTGATGAGTTATTCAGGTTAACTAGAGTTAGCATTGACTGAAGTCTGCCCCTCACTCATGCTTTCAAGTGCTCCCTGTCTTAAAACATGTCCTTCTTGTGTTTTCTTCCTTTTGTCACACCCATCAATCACAGTTGCTAAGTAGTTTTAATTATCAGGCTGTCACTTGATTGAAGGAGGTCATATATTGAAACAAGACTTGCACCTCTAGAAAGTGTTCAGCCACTCTCTGCATTTTGTCTTTCAGAGAGACCCTGATGCCATTCCTTGGTATTGGTCCTCTGATGTTTCTTAGGAAATCCATAAAATAAAAATGGCTTCATTATCTCCTGACCTCTGCTTTTCAATATGGCTTTTGCTGTTTGTCAAGTGGGTGCCATCCCAGCACGCTCATAGCAGCACACCCCCTTACCACCTGCTTTCCTACAGAAAAAGCTGAGTCACAACACTGCAGTATGGTGCGGCCCTAGAAAGCTTGTCTTACTGTGCAAACCAAGGTTATTGTGTAGAACAGGGTGAACTGACAGAAGCAGGGGGCTGTCTATTCGCGTTCATGAACCAAAGAGTAGTCATGAGCACGAGCAGATG
The DNA here is from genome assembly GCF_900747795.2 of Erpetoichthys calabaricus. NCBI lineage: Eukaryota > Metazoa > Chordata > Cladistia > Polypteriformes > Polypteridae > Erpetoichthys > Erpetoichthys calabaricus. The sequence goes on along the minus strand of NC_041396.2, from coordinate 73,825,377 downwards.
GACAAAAACTGAATAGAGAACAAAGGAACAAAGAATGAGGCCTTTGCTTGCATTGTTTCAATAAATGCTTGGCTCTCCGGACCTGGAGGTTGCTTTACACTTATGGGAGCTTTTCTGTCTCAAACATTTTGTAATTGATGCAAAACTGTGATATGCATTAAGGCAGAGACAAGTCAGTATACTCAAGAGATGTGTTCAAAATTGTCATAACCAATTTATAATTTTAACCCAAACCAAAATTTCTCTGAGCAAATACACAGTGCTTTCATGAAAGGAGAATCAGTGAAGCGTATATTGCAGATTTAACTGCAGAATGATTTAATGACTAAGCATCTTTTGGTCTATGAAGCCTGCTAAAGCACTTCATGGTGACTGCAACAAAAGTGTTAATTCCCTTAGTAATTGTAAAAAGAGATAACAATTTATTACCATTTTATCTTAACCACTTTATTGCCCAGCTCTTGATTTTATGTAATTCTCTAAGAATATGAACTACAGTATATTTTGAGTTCAAAATAACTAGTGTTTAGCTGACTTCACAAAATTTTACTTAATGTTCCTTTTTGTTAGTTTAAACTGCTACTGCAGGCACACACATAATACATGTGTAAATTACATCTGTTCAGACATTATATGATTTAAACTGATCGAAATGTAGCACTCTGTTAATTCCTAACAATGTTAATTGTTTAACCAATACACATTTTGAGACTAACTATTATTAATACATTGTAATTGTTTTAATGCAAATTAATGCAAACTTTATTTGGTCATCTCTGATATCAGTGACTTGTAAAATTATCTGCATTTCACTATTTGAGGGGTTCAGAATCAAATAAGAAATAACTGCCATTATTTTATAAAATTAAATTATATACAGTTATATATATACATACAGTATTATCTGTGCTACTCACCTAAGATAGGTTGAAATCTAAGTAATCAATATAGACCTTGTGTTTTTTATTTGATACATGGTTTGTCCATTTGGTTTGGTATAATCATATGCACCTGATCCCTTTCTTTCGTGGTGGCCTTTTTCTTTTGGGAGAGAGCTGCCTACTTCAACTGCTGCCTCCTACTACTGCTTATAGTTAAAAGTGTTTTTGCTGGGAACATGTGGTAGTGGTCGTTACCACATTGGTCTGGTTTAACGACTACAGGCTAGCTGTGTCAGGGCTTTGGTTTCCCAAATTGCACATAGATTTATTGTTATTTTCACTCATCTGTTGTCCACCACATGAAGTTATCAGTCATTAGCATTGCAACTATTAACCTTGTTCACGTGGCCTGAGTCGGTGTAAGAAAGTTCCTACCAAGCCGCTGTCACTTAGATATAATGTTGGACAATAGAATAAGCCAAAAAGACAATTTTTCTTATTTTTATACCCTTACTTGGTATTTTTATGATCATCTTTAATTTTTTTTACCATACTCTGTATTTTGCCTATTTCTAAACTTTACTTCATGACCCTAGCAACCAGACAGACAGATGCAGAAGCACACGCACAGACTATTAAGGTCTGGACAGAATCGAGACAGAATTAATTTTAAACAAAAGAAATCCAAATCTGATTCGTAAACTAAAATGTGACACATGTGCAGAGAAAGGCTGGAATTTGGAAAAAGTGAAGATGCTGTAGGGATTGACACCTAGCTGCGAGGAGGCGGCGGCTCTTTGCTTTTGACAGAAGGTGAGGGGGAAGGTGGTGTGAATCTGTGCCAGCTTTGCAGGGTAGACTGCAGCAGAATGTTAGCCATTTTTCATGTTTCTCAGTGGATTATTGATTAATGTAACTTGATCCTTGAGTTGTGTGTCTTGCTTTGTAAAATTATTGAACAACCACAGGAGGCCTAGAATCCATAAAAATAAACAATACCTCAAGTGCATTTACTATCCTGTTTTTAAGATCAGCCTGATACACTTTACCACATGTAGAACCTTTTAGCACTGCAGCTTAGGATAACTGGCTCCTTACCTTAAAATGATGCTATTTTAGTCTTTATTCAGCAAGTGTTTACTGCGGCCAACAAGCACGGTATGACAGTATCTTGTGTCAGAGTTAAGCGACAGACAATGAAGACGTCTCATTGCTTCTGTGGCCTACTTTGAAGAAAACAGCCTTGTATCATTTAAGACCAACTAAGAGATCTTCAAAAGCACTTCATCCAGTATGTACAAAAATTAACAAAGCATTACTTCACTACAGAGTTGTGTTATTCTCTTCTTTGGGTTCCAGTAGTACAAAAGTCCAATTATAATATAGTGAGACAAAAGATAATTTATAATAGGACCAGAAGAAAAAATATGGTCAAGAAAACAGGCAATGATTCATAACCAGGAAGTCAAGCACATAGTCATTAAGCCAAAAATCTGAATTTTAAATCATAGTCAATATTTTTTGCAAGGATTTGTTTGCCAAAAAAACTTAAAAGTACAATGTACCAGTCTCTTAGTTTTTACACTGGAAACTGATGAATAGGAAGTGTTGATCTTACCCTGCACACCAAAGACCCTCTCTGCAAAAAGGTGGTGCATGTGATAAATAAAACAGAGCCAAAAAGAAGTGAAATTAATTTGGCAGAATTAAAGAAATTAAATTAAGGAAACCATTATTAGAATTGGAATCTACTTGTTTTAAAAAATAAAATAAACCTGAAAACATCCACTCAAATTTCACAGGAAACAACAAAAAATTACAAATGAAACCAGACTGTACTTTGTAACACACACAAGACAAACACAATATAAGAGTGAAGCTAAATATTTGTACAGATCTCAAACACAAAAGTAAGGCCAAATAACACAGCAGACATAGTTAGCTAATGCTATAGCATCAAGTCTTTTATTATCTTCTCAAGTGACTTCCATAAGTCAGAGGACAATAAAGATAATAAAGAACATGAGGGACCAGCGTAAAATTATAAACACTAAACCAAATATAAACACTCCAAAAGTAAGGGGGTAGATTAAAATAAAAAAGGGGTTAAACACATTCCTTACACATAAACACAGATTCAAATCCATACCTTGAAACTCTCTGCCTGAAGTTTGTACTTTCTCCTCATGTCCATGTGTTTTTTTTTGGTTCAACTCATTAAAAAATGATGCATATGCTAATTAAATTTGAGCAATGTGAGTGAGTGTGTGTGTGTGTTGTATGGTGGACAAGTTTTATTTACTCTGTAGCGCATTATGTGAGTACAGAAATACATGGATGGGTCAATGGATTATTTTCTGTGTAAGATTTAAAAAAAAGGAACATCAAATATTGTAAATTAGAGCACAAGATAAGCATAGCTGTCTACTGCATAATGAACTCAAACTTTGGTCAAAAAAAGTAAAAGCCATGAAAGAAAAGTGTTATTAAACAATGTAAGGCAAGTTTCTTGTTAGAGAACAATAGCCAGTTAACCAGTAGAAGTGAAAAGTGCACCTGGAGTGAAAGGCAGGACTATACAGAGGAAGACTTGAAAAACTGGACCAGTCAGTACTGTAGTGTGATGTTTAATAAAAAGACAAATCTAATAGAATGTGCTTATTATAGAAAGGCAGGTTCATTTCACAAGAATGATATATAATGCTTAATTGGATGACAAAAAAGTTAGAATTTCATGACAAAAAAGTATAAATTCTAAAAGCAATGAAATACAAAGGAAAATAACAGGATTTCACACCATTGCACCAATTAAAGATTCAAGGGCTCTCAACATAAACCTCAAGGGCAGAATTTTGGTTAAGATTTCAATGGGTCAAAAGTGTCTATTTCTGGTCAAAGGCAATTTAACACCTTGCCTCATCAATGAGGAACTCTGGGATCTTTATTCAGTTTAGTCAGAAAACTAGACAAAGCAAAAAAAAAAGGAATGAAACAGGGGAATAAAGCTCAAAGAAAGAGTCAGTAGATCAGAAGCATGTCAGGTGTACATTATGCTTATCTGCAGAGGATCATGTTCACTCAGGCTAACAAAAGTTGCAAGTAAATGTTGCACTTTGGTAGATGACTGTCCACCAAAACAAGACGTGACTCTGAGAACTTCTGTAGATGAACATGTTCTTTGATCATTTATTATAATTATACATTGATTATACACTGACTTTATATACCCTAAAAGCACTTAAATAAAATCGGGATTAATAAAGTATCTATCTATCTATCTATCTATCTATCTATCTATCTATCTATCTATCTATCTATCTATCTATCTATCTATCTATCTATCTATCTATCTATCTATCTATCTAAAAGGAGCAAACAACAGTTCATCCTGGCCACAACATCACCACATGTAGATTATCTTCCTATAGCTGCTCAGAAGTGAGTAAATTGAATGTGTAATTGGACAACATTGATTCTTATTTGTAGGACTTATATTAATCTTATGTTTTTTTCAAAAGTTAAACATGGTTGTAATGATTGTAAATTTGTATAATGAATGATAATTCAGTTATCTCTCTTTACTGATGTTACTTTTAAATAAGTATACTTCTGCCAATGTAGGAATCTTATTGCTATAAATAAGTAAAGCTCTCAACTGAAAAGAGTTAAAAGCAAAACTGCTGGAAAGCAACTGAAGCAGAAATATCATTATTTATGCATGAAATGGCAGCATTATGAAAGTGTTTGTATTTTTCCTTTGACAAATAGGACTGCTGATCATGAAAGCCAAGACATACTAGCGTCAGTCAGCTGCCTTTGTTAAGAAATGGAAAGCCTACTCAAAGAAACTTCTATGATTTTAGGATCATCATATGAAACCATAAATAAGAAACCATTTGTAAAATATCTCTTTTCACCCTTTAAGTGCTTATCACCAGGTAGAGGACACCATGCCTTCAGAAGGGCATTTGAAATGAAATCTTCTACCTAAAAACTACTGCTATTTTTCTCCTAAACCCTCATACTACACATAATAACATTTAAAGTACACAAAAGCTTCAGTTGGAAAGCAAACACTACTCAATTATGCAAATACTATTTTGATCCTGGCAAGAAAAAGAATAAAAAAACCTACTTTTTTAATATTTACATATGGATCTCTACGAAGCCAAGTGGAATAATCTACCGCTGTGTAAGGAAACTGTAATTTTAACTGTGCATTTGTTGGTACCTCTTTCAGACAAATTTTGCAAAGATTTCCCATTTGTACAGTGGAAGACCACATGCTATTTTATGTTCCAAAATGTAGTTGGTGCCTCCACCCCAGGACAGTTGGTGCCTCCACCCCAGGCAGTGCTGGTTATCTCTAGTATGTTACAATTCAAAGAAAGCAATGGGTGACAATTTGAAGCTCTGAAGAAAAATATATAGCAATGCTCTCCATATTGTCAAGCATAAAATTTTTTTAACAGCCTCTGCAGAAATCTATTTAATGTTATGTTTTCCTGATCAATGTAAAACATAGCAGATGTAGTGCGAGCTTATCAGAAATTTACCTTTGGTACACTGCATGCATGCCTTCTAAATGACAGTTACATTATTTACCTTAGGAGGACCATTGCTTTTTAATTTTTTTTAATAATTAAAGAAACAGATTCTTCCTTTCCCTTATCAGTTCACTGACTTTACTCCTCCTCTGCAGCAAGCATATTAAATCCAAAATCAAAAGAGTGAAAGAAAGTGTAAAAGAGAAATCAAAGTGAAAGAGAAACCAAAGCACTGGTCACAAAGGAAACCTTAAGAAAGAATTTTAGATTATATTTATTATACTGTATATTACAAGACTGCTCTGATTGTATAATATTTTTGTCAAGGTTCTGTGATTTGCATGTTCTTTGTTTTTAGGGCCATGCAGGTGCAACACTAATTATTAGAAAGTGTACTAATGGTTGTGTTTTTCTTTTTTTTAATTACATGCTTTCACTAAAATATACACAAGTATAGGTAATGGATTTAAATCACAGAATATTTTGCACATAAGGAAAAGGGGAATGTAGATTTGCTTTTAATTTGTTTCAGCAATTGACTGCAAGCTCCCCCTGGTGGCATAACCCACCATTACATAGGCTTGGTATTCTGAAAATATGCAGTGTTTTTGACAAGTGAATTAAATTTCTTTACTCATAAATATCAAATGTCTAAGAGTCTTTCATCAGATCAAAAAAAATGTGAGCACATTTTCTTCCCCTTTAGTAGTGTGATTTGCATTACATTCATATATACATACCTGTATATATTTATTACGCTGATTTTCCCTGTTTTTATACACGTATTCCACTGCTTCAGTGACACTTTCACTTTCTGTCTTGATTAATTTTACTCTTATTAGATCTTTTCATATTGTTATTCTTGTAAACCTTCACATTTTCTTCTCTCTCTTGCATACCATATCAATTGGTATACTGTATATACATTTATATTTTATATTTTCTTTATCTAGCAGACTTTTTATTACAGAACAATTTGCATATCATACTTGAAAAAATGTGGGGGCAACCAAATATTTTAAATTGAAAGTGTTTTGTTAATTTTTTCCATATTTCTGATCAAAAAGTTATGATTGAAAGAAAAACAAAATGATAGACAAAATACATCCATATTCTAAACACACTTATCCAGAACAGTGTCACAGTGAATCTTGAGCCTATCTCAGTAAGTATCAGGTGCAACGCAGGAACAACACCTGGACAGGGTGCCAGTCCCATGGAGTGTGAACACATGCACACTTACATACTGTATATATCAAGAGCCAATTCAGCTTCGCCTGTCCACCTAACCTGCATGTCTTTGGACTGGCAGAGGAAAGCAGAGCACCTGGAGGAAACCCATGTAGACAAATGGAGAACACGCAAACTCCACACAGTGAGCACCCAATACTTGAACTCTGGTCTCCTTGTTGTGAGGCAGCAGTCTACCCACCATAGAAAAAATGATTCTAAAATATAAAAAATTACATTCTAGGGTACTACAAGAAGTTAAAAATGAGAGCGCAGATAATATCAGCTGACAACATCAGTCATTATAAGATGTGCTAACTTTAATCTGACTGTTCATTTTCAAATTTGGATATCCAGCTAATGTCTGCACAGAGTAAACAGAATTGGACACATGGTTATAATAGGAATCTACTTCAGGGCTATAATGTGGCACACACCTACTCTGACATCAAGTTGTCACTAAGTGTAATAGCATATCATTGGACTGAGGAAGAATTGCATTTTCTGGGCATGTGATATTGAAGGTCCACAGAATCAAACTAGTGCTCAAGCATGGAGAGAGACTGTAAGACATTCTGCAAAAAATGCATTTTCATGCTTTTACAAAGTATTTTGTAATCCTATGTAACATACCTAGTTTAACTAATTTTTGCATTTTTCTGTCTGAAAAGCAATCCACAAAATATTCATGGGTAAGGCCAGACAGAATTGACCTTTCTACATGAAAAAATAAATACCATCATTTGTATTCAAATATGTATTAGGCCAGTAAGCTTAAAGTGCTGTCATTCTTTAGATGGTGTCGGTATTAATCACTGACATGCTAAGATATCTGAGCATAAATCACTGGCCATTTAGTTTGATGAGGCAGATCTGTAACTTATGAGCATTAATAAGCAGGAAATAGTAGTCGATGTTAGGTTTTGCTTCAATAAAGACATAAACATCTCACTGTTATGAATTTTCAGATACTGGAATAGCATGGAAATGCACTGCTAAATTAGTCTACTGCATGTCAGAAGCAAGAATAGCATTTTCCCTCTAAACATCTTTGGTAATGAAGACTTATTTACTGAGTTAGTAACAATACAAACATGAAAGCTGTACATTTCATCAACAACATTTTCTACATGAATTTCTGTATAAAATAAGATAATAAAGGAGAAGTACGTACCTCGACTGTGGTAATAACAGTATCATATAGTTTTTCATTAGCATTTTAAAACAAGCTGTCATAAAGGAACTAAGGCAATTAATTGTTAATAGAAAATGGATGGATGGATGGATGTTTGGTTTTTAAAACTGCTTATTCCAATGTGGAAAAGCAGCACAGTATAATGATATACATCTATTTTCTTAACTCACGTTAATTTCTAACACAGGGCAACCGAGGCTTAATGGGCTTATGAGAAGGAACCAATCCTTGATGAGGCACATGCCTTCATCCACCTTCACTTATAAACGGCCATAAAAAGAGTCAGAAATTAAAATAACATTGCTGTGGAAGTAAACTAGAGGAAAACCTACACATATATGAGCAGAACTTTCAAACTCAATTGAGACTAGGACAAGTATGATTCTGGAGGTGGGAAGCAAGAATGTTAATCATTGCCCCATTATGCTGCCTGCTAAATATTCATCAATGTTAAAAAAACAACAAAGAACTGTAATGTGGAAATTATGCAATCAGCCAGGGTTTCATGAAGAACAGATTTAGGTGCTCCTCCAAAAATAAACAATCATCAAAGTAAACTTTTGTCTATTGAAATTTGCTTTATTTTGCATAATATTTTATCATCAATTAATTTTTTTTTAATAAATTTACTTTTAAAAATACTGCGGTGGGCTGGCGGCCTGCCCGGGATTTGTTCCTGCCTCGCGCCCTGTCTTGGCTGGGATTAGCTCCAGCGAACCCCCGTGACCCCGTGTTAGGATATAGCAGGTTGGACTGACTTTTAAAAATAAGGTTTACAGAAAATAAAACGCTGTTCTTCTGTTGCAATAGTAAGAACATATGTTTTAGTACAAAAGAGAAGAAAAATACGTTTTCAAATTTACTTAATAAAAAGTAACTGCCAAAGTAATGACATGAGACAAATTAGTAAAAGGATAAGACAATATGTATTACATTATTTTTGTACATTTTCAGCAATGGTAACAAATTTCTAAAATTGTTGTTTCAATGAATTGAAGTAATTGAGAATCCTTGCAAAAATCTTTAAAGGTAAGCATGAATTGTTGAAAATTAAACAGAAGAAAAAACAAAAAGAGAGTAAGAAAAAACAAGTCACTTAAAGTCTCAAAACATGAGGTTATGTTTTTTTTTTCATTTCTGAAACAGTAAGTTTCCAGCACCAATGTAACAATTAAATTTAAAGTGTGTCACTGCCTAAGTCTTAGATTATCGTATTTGCATGTTTCAAACCTGCTGGTGGACACCATACTTGTAATAAGTTCCCCAAGAGGTGTTGGGAGCATGCACCACAGACAAAGCAGAGAACATAGTCTTCCTATAATTTTTGATTTCACTTCATCCAATGTAAGGCAGTGTGTTTTCAAATTAGAAAGTTTTTCTGGACTGACAGATACATGATTTATTCTCTGCTTACCAGGTGTAGGCAAGTTTAGTCAGAACAGTCTGTATTTTCACAGTTCTTCTGTACCTGTACATGCCTGTCCCTTCATGCAGTTTACAAATATGACCACTGGAACTTTTAAGATTTTTAATACTTCCATAATTCAAAGTCTTAATAATAGAGAATATAAAAGTAAAATGTATAAACAGACTGTTTGACACAATTATAGAATAAAGCTAAGACAATCAATGGCTTTGTAGGAATGATTACTTGCTTTTCATTACAGCACTGTAGAAACCAAAAATGTGTCTCAAACTGAGAGGATGCCATGTGCTGTACTTGCAATTTGAAACTATTATTGAAAGTATTAATTTAAATCATTGCAGAGGTTAAATAAAAAAATGAAAGTACTTTTGTAAAATTTATCAAAAATACAATTAACTTACTGTAAAATCTCTTATGCTTTTCTTCCCAAGCAGTCAACTGTAACATTCAATTAAAATCCTACTATAACTACAGAAGAAACTGAATCCTGTATAATCTAAACACAAACATTAAGGAGACATAATTATCTTAAGGAAGAACTGATTTAACTCTGTATAAAAATTGGATAAATTGTGCTGTGAAAGGTCTGCATTTGGGAAATCTTGTATACTGGATTGCTGTTGAAAGCTATTAAAGTGCATACATTTGCTTTGACAGTAGCTTTTAAATCACAAGTATTCATTTTAATCCTAATATATAGGATGCTACGAAACTGTACCCATTACTTAACATTTATTTAATTTAAGAATTTATTTGCTCTAGTCTGGACCTCCTAATTCTAAAGATTTTTTCATGATGTTCTTTTCAAATGGCATCGTAAAGTCTTCAAAATCCACTTCACTGGAAAACCGCATTCTTCGTTCTTCTTTCCTTTTAATGAGGTCTCTTGTTGTTGGTTGATCACCCCAAACCTGCAAATAACAACAAAGAGCAACAATATGGAATAGCAACAAAAATTGTACAAAATGCCAGACCGGGGTACCCTGGAATTGACTCTATAACCAGAGAGATACTGGCACAATTCCAGGTAAGTAATGAGAACACAGTTTTATTAATGCAAATATCTACATAAGGGTAGAGGTAATGGAAGATGAGAAAGCAATATCAAAAAGAAAAGACAAAAGAAACAATAAAGACTATGCCCCTCTATGCCTACCTTTCCCTTCAAGACTATCTATCCATCCATTACCAACCCGCTATATCCTAACTACAGGGTCACAGGGGTCTGCTGGAGCCAATACCAGCCAACACAGGGTGGAAGGCAAGAAACAAATCCCGGTCAGGGCACCTGCCCATTGCAGGGCGCACACACACACACACCCACCCACCCACACACCAAGCACAAACTAGGGACAATTTAGAATCACCAATGCAACTAACCTGTATGTCTTTGGACTGTGGGAGGAAACCGGAGCACCTAGAGGAAACCTACGCAGACACGGGGAGAACATACAAACTCCATGCAGGGTGGACCCAGGAAAGAAACCCAGGTCTCCTAACTGCGAGGCAGCAGCGCTACCACTGTGCCACCGTGCCACCCCAAGACTATCTAACTGTACTGAATTTAAAAAGGGCAGTAAGTCCAAATACTTAAAGAGTGGTGATAATGAAAAACAACACAATCAAAGAGAAAAGCAAGAGTCAACAAAGAGAAAAGTCAGAAAAATCATAAACCAAAAATCATAGTCAAAGGTCAGATCTTTGTTTCAAATCACAAAGTTCAAAGTAAGCAGTACGCTAAATTTAGTCCAATCTTGGATACCTGTGGCTATTTTAGGGTGATCTTTTCTAACATAAGTTTAATATGTCACTGTCCTCTGTACAAATATTTTATAAATCTACTTTTCTTTTTACTCACATGCACAGCTAATACAAAGTCAGATTTAGCACAGGGGCTCATCATTTAGAATTGCTAGGCTAACATTAGAATACAAGACAGGGACAACTGCGAAATGGGCATTGTATACTATTCTTGTGTGTCAAAGTCAGCATAAAACTGTATCGTCTATGCCTTGTTTGGAATGGCATGATTCACCTAAGTGGGGGCCTGCACATGAAGAAAGAGTATAAAGCCTTGGAACATTGCCCGGCACACCTTTGAAGCCGACAGACGGATGGGAGATAACATCATCCGATCCATAAAATTCTTCCAACGCAGCAATGAAAATGGCAGACTGTATACATCAGGCCCCCACTTCTGAACTGGGTTCTTGCAATGGCTTCCTTTGCCTGTTATGCCGCCTAAGTCGTCATTAAAGAAAACCAAGTTATTTCTCCTATGTGATTTCTTACCGCCGTATCACTAAGGGAGGGTTATCGCCTTTTTATATTATATCTATATAGTTTCGGGTTATGTAACACACTGCAATTAAAAAAGAACTCATTCCAACAAGGGAGCTAGCGCCCCCTGCTGGATACATCTTTACAGTGGTAGGTTGATGATATCACAAGTGGCACAGCCCCAGTGCTTCATGGGAAATTACTATGTAAACAGACAATACAAACCCAACCAGATAGCAGTGCCATCTCTTATAAAAAAAGGTGTTGGAAAAGAAAAAAATAAACTTTCTGATTTCAGAATTTGATTCCTTGGGTGTTAAAAAACCCAAAACAATGCCAAGATTAATATTCCAGCTTCAGGGAAACACAAGAATAACAAAAAAACTCCAGTCATAACAGACAAATATGACCAATTATGACAGTAACTAAATATACATAATTATTTCTCTCCTTTCTACCTCCTAGTTTTTTTTTTGGCACAGTAAATTTCCATTCTCTTTCTCCATGCCAGAGGAACCCTATCCTGACTCCAAGCTCTTTAACTGAAGATCTAGAGTGTGTTTAAGTATAGTTCTGTGAGTACGTATGGCACCACTCCAATCTAAAGTGAAGCACCGAAGGTTATCTCTGTTCCCACAAAGACTTTGAAAACACTACATCTCCTAGAGATCTCTGCAGGTCTTTTAAGTATTGCAGTAATATTGGTCTTGGGCATTATAACAACTTAACAGCAGAAGGCCTTTAATCCTAGCTGAACACACCATAGTTCAGGAAAAGTTATCCGTCCTGGGTTGTGCACTGCTGTACTCTTCTCTCTTCACTTAACAATAGTTACATTAATTTTATACTGAAATTTAAACACAATTGATTATTCTTCAACTGTTGTAAATAAGCTGAAGAAAACAACTTACCCATCTGAAACAATAAATATTTTGGAAATTATGTAATGGTTTGCTTTTTATAACGATGCATTGAGTAGGATGCCTGCTTCATAGACCTTAAAGCACAGTTTGATTCTAGGCCTGAAAATCTTCTTTGTTCAATTTGCATTCTCTTCTTAATACTATGATTGTTTCCTACAGGTGTTCTTATTTTCTTCCATGCTGTTGGCTGTAAAATCTAAATTAACCCAATGGGAGTGTGCAGGTGAGTGTGCCTTGTGACGGACTACCATCCCACTCAGAAATGGTGTCTCCCTTGCTCGTTTATGCTGTCAAGATAGACTCTGGCTCCACAAAGCTCTATAGTAGAAAATTATAAGTTTAAAATATGTGTTAGTGCTTATGTTCTATAGATTCAGCATCCTTGATTTGAATTTTGCCTCTGGGTATTGTCCATATGCAGTTTAAATATTCCTCCTGTGTCTAAGCAGTTTTCTCTCCCACAACTGTAAAAGCAGGCAAATTTGTTTAAATGGCAACTCTTAAGCTGACGCTGCATGAGTTGTAATGCAAGGGCTGTTTCTTGCCTTGCACCTAGTGCTATCAGGCTAGGCTCTGGCCCCAGACAACACTTTGACAATGGTATAGTATTATATGGTATATATTAAAGTATGAAAAATTTATCTAAAAGTAAACACATATTTTAGTATTTTTAATATATTGTTATTATTAATATTGTAACTCTGGTGTGTACTGCTAAATTGTACTTTACTTTCAATATTGAAATACTATGCTTTAACTGAAAAATACTGTTCAATAGCAAGTATATTTAATGCCATACTGGAAAGAAGCATTAACAATATGCTGAGTACTTTAAATAAAACATTTGCATTAGATAAAAATTTACATAGCCATGAAATACACTATATCATTGTTCAGGTGGCTCACCCTGTGACCCCTAAGTTGATTAGGCTGGTTTGAAAATAAATGGATGGATATATTGATAAGTTCAAAAATAATCACAAAGTAAAGTACATTTTTATCCTTAGCTTTCTGTGTTATCTTATGACAAGATTGCCAAAAATTATGAAATAATCAAAACCCGACTTTCTGCCTTATTTAGATGTAGCATATGTTAATACAAACTCAGAGACAGAAATCTTCATACCGTTTTTGGCACAAAAGTAATATCAACCTTCTTCATGGCTCCATTAGCGATTTTTGTGTTTTGATAAATCACACTGTCATTCAGTGACTCCTTCTTTTCTACAGTAGCAGGAGTTGATGGAGAAAGTGTAGGTACGGGTGACTGCTGTGATAGCAAAGAGAAAATACATATTACAATTTGATGATACCAGACTAAATTTTAATTAAAAAAAAACTACCACACATAATTATCATGAGTGAGAGAAGGACTATGTCAGTGTGCATTTGGGCAAAAAAACAACAACTAATGATTAGTTCCATGTTGAAAAAAGAAGAACAAGATTTGTGACATAGTGCTTTGGTATGGAAATAATCTATAGTTTATCTAATACTTTATCGCCTCTACATGAAAGTTGCTTTTTCTGACTTTCAATCTTTGTATTTTTTGCACAAAAGAAGCTATACAAAGGATCCAGGAAGTAGAGGTGTAGGTAATCCAGGGGCTGAAGTAGGGCAATGCCCTCTAATGAGCCCAGGACTTTATTTTGTAGACCCTATTTCCAAAAGTTATTCTGGGAAATCCAGGAATTTTTGATCATTAAGTATACAGTGAGATGCAACGCCAAATGTTGAGATGCTAACTAGATTTTACAGTAATAGGTTACACCACCCAAAATAGGCGCCATTTTCAACTATACAGCTAAGTAACAAGATTCATTATGTAAAGGAGAAATGATGAAGAGAGGTGTGTACAGAAAGAAAGTGTACATATTGAAAACAAACTGCATCTGCAGTATTAAAAGAATTTTGCATTGTATTTATATTGACTTTTGTGCTTCCTCCTTGAGTAACATTCTCCTTTTGCTGAAATAATAGCTTTTATTTTGCAGATTTAGTTTTTAATTGTAATTTTGGAATTTGTGATGGTACTGTGTCTATCTTACATCTGTAGATAATTACTGACTCTTTGGCAAGCCGTACGTTTGGCTGTGAGTTGCATATGACAGTACTGAAATTGCAGGAAATACTCCTGTATAACTAAGTGTGGGAAAACCAGCTTTAAAAGTAGGTGGTTAAGCTTTGTAAATGTACTGTGAATTTGCAATGACTTTCAGTATAATTGCATAAACACATTTAATAATGCCTTAGAATTAAACTTTAGGTATACTTTAAAAGATTACTCTCACTCAGTGCTGTTTTTGTTGTTTGTTCTTGAGCTTCTGTATTGTGTCTTTGTGGACCTGGAGAAAGCATATGACAGGGTGCCTCAAGAGAAGCTGTGGTATTGTATGAGGAAGTCGGGAGTGGCAGAGAAGTATGTAAGAGTTGTACACGATATGTACAAGGGAAGTGTGACAGTGGTGAGGTCTGCAGTAGGAGTGACGGATGCATTCAAGGTGGAGGTGGGATTACATCAGGGATCGGCTCTGAGCCCTTTCTTATTTACAATGGTGATAGACAGGTTGACAGATGAGATTATACAGGAGTTCCCCATGGACTATGATGTTTGCTGATGACATTGTGATCTGTAGCGATAGTAGAGAGCAGGTTGAGGAGACCCTGGAGAGGTGGAGATATGCTCTGGAGAGGAGAGGAATGAAGGTCAGTAGGGACAAGACAGAATACATGTGTGTAAATGAGAGGGAGGTCAGTGGAATGGTATTGAGTTGGCGAAGGTGTAGTAATGGGGAGTGTGGAAGAGAGATGAAAAAGAGAGTGCAGGCAGGGTGGAATGGGTGGAGAAGAGTGTCAGGAGTAATTTGTGACAGATGGGTATCAGGAAGAGTGATATTGGGAAGGTCTACAGGACAGTAGTGAGACCAGCTATCTTATATGGGTTGGAGACAGTGGCACTGACCAGAAAGCAGGAGATAGAGCTGGAGGTGGCAGAGTTAAAGATGCTAAGATTTGAACTGGGTGTGATGACGATTAATAGGATTAGAAATGAGTACATTAGAGGGTCAGCTCAAGTTGGACGATTGGGAGACAGAGAGACAAGTCAGAGAGGCAAGATTGCGTTGGTTTGGTCATGTGCAGAGGAGAGACGCTGAGTATATTGGGAGAAGGATGTTAAGGATAGAGCTGCCAGGTAAGAGGAAAAGAGGAAGGCCTAAGAGGAGGTTTATGGATGTGGTGAGAGAGGACATGCAGGTGTTGGGTGTAATAGAAAAAGATGCAGAGGACAGAAAGATATGGAAGAAGATGATCCGCTGTGGCAACCCCTAATGGGAGCAGCCGAAAGAAGAAGTAAAAGTTCTTGAGCTTCTGTAAAAAGCTAAATTTCCCCCTTCTACCTGGACTATGTTGAGATGATGATAGCCATGCTCACATTTTTTTCTATCAGTATTAATTAGTGTTGGAATGCAGGAACTTAATAATGATTCAGTAAGACATTTCTTAATAGGTATACTAAAAAGTGAACAAATACATATATAAAAACAACAGCAAACCTATTATGCTAGTTCTCAATGTTCCATTCAGTGAGTACAAGGCATATGACATAAAGCATGATCAACACTCCATATGCTTTGTCTCTCTGACTCAGAAGCAATAGTCATGATTAAAACAATTGTCACAAAATGACCACAGAATTAACTTTTTTGAAGCTTAAAGAGTAACTAATTGTTAGTATAAAAGTTGCAAAGCTTATTTTTAAAATGATAATGATATCCTGGTACTTCTCATTTTACCCCCACTTGAGCTTCTCCACATGTCATGTAGAACTTTAAAAATATTCTGC
The DNA here is from genome assembly GCF_900747795.2 of Erpetoichthys calabaricus. Lineage (NCBI taxonomy): Eukaryota > Metazoa > Chordata > Cladistia > Polypteriformes > Polypteridae > Erpetoichthys > Erpetoichthys calabaricus. The sequence goes on along the minus strand of NC_041396.2, from coordinate 73,809,051 downwards.
TTATTTTTTTCTTGTAAAGAGCAAAACAATTCAATAAATAAGTACAATAAACGTATCCTTCAACACAAACATTTCTAACAGAGCTGTCTGTCATTTGATTTAAATTGAGAAGGTGACTAACATTTCTAAAAACAGAAATAGAGAGCTGTACATAATGTGAAATACATCAATTTAACAACTGAATCGCCTTTTCTACTTTATACTTTATATTAGTATGAAATGTAGATTTGGTACCCAAAAATTAAGATTTTAATATCAGCATTCAATAACTTTGCATGGCACACATGGAAAATACATTGTGTTACCTTGCTTTTTGGTGCACTTGATGTTGATTTTGGCCTAGGACCTACTTTTCCTTTACTTTTACTTTTTTCTTTGGGTTTTGGAAGAGCATCAAATTTCTCTTGCAACAGCTGGATAATTCGGAAATCAGCATAGGCTTTAGCAATATCTAATGCATTTTGCTCTGTAGGAAGAAAGTTGTTTAGAAATCATTAAAAGAGGCAAAAACAGCATTAAGGTATTGTCAATAGTTATTCACGCTCTATGGTATTCTGGTGGTTTATTGATACAGTCATGTGGCAGCTGATTTGTTTGTTATCAAGTACAAAAGTTTATTGATTTTACTTACTCTGTTCAATTGGGCCAGTAAGTACCTGCTGAGTGTACAATTGGTTTAGAAGATTTATTAGCAGCAGGTAATAACAACACTGATGCACCATAAGAGCAAGTAAGCAATTGCAGGTGTATAAACAGTCCCGCTATAATTTTAAAAATAGCTCTGAGTAAAATATTTTTATGAACTAACCTTAAATCACTTTTGACAATGCAGCATATTTCTGAAAAGTGTGTTTCTCTTAAAACTGACACCTATGAATATATGTTTTAACTATACCAAAATGCTAATAACAAAAGAATAATATTCATTGGTGCAGTAGCTAGTAAAATATTATAAATTTACATAGTAACTCTAACCTAGAAATCAAACAAATATTCAAAGGGTTAACATTATTCAGATTATGCACTTAACTGAAAACAAAATTTACAAATATATGACACATTTTAAAGAACTTTTGAGGTGCTCCTCATAAAGTGATTTTCATTTTTCCAGTTTTAAGTATAATAAATCTCTTTCCTATTGTTTGTGATAGGAAAATTGTTTCTTCCAGTTGAGGAAAATGAAACAACATAGCAGTAGTGTACAACAAACTGTTCATTAAACAAATTCGGTGCTATCTAATGGTTATCTAATAAATATCGCAGCCATTGAGACCTTTCCATACATTTCTCACATACCAGTTTTAGGGGTAGTGACAGATGTGTTGTTATGATTTCATATCAAAATTGCAGTCCGACAAAGCAGAAGTGGGTACACTAGGAACAGGGATCAAAATCCAAAATCAAAGTAGAATAACACTAAATTCCAATTTGAAAACAAGGCAAAGTTAAAAAATTAAAACTACATTCAGAACTAAACTGATTTGCTCAAGCACTAATTATCATGCAAAGTCTTCGTTTATTTTAAAACAATGTTTGAATATCCATCAGAATGAAAGGCAATCTTGTATACAGATGGCCACTAAAACGGCAGTGATTCAACCATGTGTCTATGCACAGCATCTACGGTAGCAACCAAAATTGCAGAGTATTGTATTGTTTTAAAGTTGAGGATAAAAATGATTATCTAACCATTGTTGTAAAACAAAAACAATGATGAACGACTGTCAAACAGGCATGCATCAGGCAGTCCAAGATGACATTTGTTGCTCCAGCTTCCACTGCTACTGTAGCGTTGGGCTTATGAAGGCCTGTATGTACATCCTCTGAATCTATATGCAACTGTATTGAATTGATTGGCCAGATATAGTTGTTCCTTTCTTTGGTTTTAGAATTGTTTTAGGAGGCATATGTGCTCTGTACCATTCTCAAAATATGAATGAAACTATTTAAAAAATGATATTTTACGTTTGTGCATAGAATCTCATCAGCTGTGGTAGAGTTTGTAGTAATCAAAACTGGTAAGGCACGTAAGTAATGTTATTACTTGATGATAATAAATTAAACTTCCAACAACTTTAGTGGGTACTTCTTGGCCCATTGTTATGGGACTGATGGAAACATGTCTGTTTAATGGAGTGATAGATAGATGGCCATTCATCTGTGTTCTTTCAATATTACCACAAATACGGTGAGAAACTATAAGTTTTATATGAGGAATCAACAAAATATGCTGGGGGAATAAAGCAGAGATAGACTTTAAAGGATTCCTGCATGAACACTGGGAGAACATGCAAGCCTTAACTGAATGCAACAACAACAAATTAGTAATAGTATTTTACATACACTTTTTAGTTTTCCAAATAGTTTAAGTAGATTACTTTGTACCTTTTTTATTTTGAACCTGAATCTTTGCACCAGCTTTTAACAAATACTCAACACAGCTCATTCTACAACTTTCTATTGCTCTCATCAGAGGGGTAGATCCATTTATTGCAATAGCATCTACTTCTGCACCGGCCTCTATCAATAGTTCAATGATATCCAGCTGTCCAGCATGGCATGCGTGATGCAGTGGTGTCCACTTAAACTGATCACATGCATTTACATTGGCACTATAAAAAACAAACACATATGTAAAAACTTTAACATAATATAATTAGCATGCAAAAATGTAAAAAAAGTCACATGATGCAATACTGTATTTCTAATCTTATTAGAATTAAACTCCGCTTGTATTTGTAACTGTAATTTTTGTACACACCCCTTATTTACACATTCTTATTTACCACTACAATCTATATTATTACCTTATGCTATATTATATTGTAATATTGTTTGTTCATTGAATCACATTGTAATTCCTGTCTCCATTTAGATTATATTAAATCTTTTGTCACATACTGTACTGTAAGACTGCAAAAGCATAGCAAAATTCATGTGTCAGTCTAGCATTGTGGGGCAAGTATACTGAGGCAGTAAGATATTTCCCCTTAAAACAAGTTTACCTGATTTACTAAAAATCCTCATGAGATATCCAGCAGTCCTCCTAGTGCACACATTTCAAAATGGTAATTAAACAAAGTGGGTTAGTGAATTTACAGATAGACAGAATTGTACAGAAAATATTTAAAGTGACATTTATACCAGTATATGCTAGTGTATGTTGATTATTAATTTAATTATGTTCAATTTTGCATTACTCCTAATTAGTAATTATTCACAGAGGAGAGGCTGAGGGAACATGCAAATGTTTAATATAGACTATTTGCATTACAGTTAATAATAATAAAGCCTGCTCTTGCTGATACATCAATTAAATAGTTCTTGAAACTTGTATGAAGCTTGAATAAAGTGCAAACTGAGTAAGGAAAATGTTTTTAGTATTCTTACCCCATTTTTATCAAATACTTGGCTATTTCATAATTTCCATGAGCACAAGCATACATGAGTGGAGTTTTGTAGAACTGGTCCTGCACATCTACTGGCACACCTTGGCTGAAAGCAAGTTTTATGGATTCAAAGTCTCCCGATTTCACACAGTAATTTATATGTGTGTAACTTTTATCTGGCTGGTCAAGGTACCATGCTGAGTCATCTTCTATGGGGTGTAGAGGAACATGATCTCGATCAAATCTACTGAAGTCAGTAAAAGGCTGGTAATTTTCAATCATAAAATGTGGTGGGCCACCGTCTTCCCTACGATGTATCAAGTCCTGGGGAACCACACATATTGGCATGGGAATTGAAAATTTGCCTTTTTTCTTTCCCTTTCTTCCTTTTCTCTTTTTTTTCTTCTTGGCACCATATGAAGATATCAAAAATGCTTTTTGCAAATACTTATTCCCTTTGAACAAGTCAAGGACATTGACAGATCCTTGATTACTCTTGTCAAGAGCTGAAATAATATGTTTTAACCCTTCATGTTCAACAGGTGCTCCATGATCATGAAGAACGGAAGCAAACACTTCTTTTGAAACTGCATCATTCTCCTCCTCAATCTGAAAAGCAATGCGGAGCTTCTCTTCATACTCAAGGGCCCAGTCATATAGTCTGATTGCCCAAAGTTCATTGGGATTCTTTACTCCAGGCTTGGAGTATTTATTGCTAAGTCGTTCAGCTTTACGTAAGTCTTTCATAGCTGCCTTGTGGCCATTCTCTTTAGCTACCTGCCTTGGGGTCATTAGTTCTAAATTTTTCAGTTTAGGATTGCAACCTGTTTTGAAATAAAACACATAGTATAATAAACAGCTGAAATATTACCCACAGTTAGAGTCACAAATAAAATATTCAGTAAATACAAGTAAAAATAGAAATACAGTAAACTGCACCCATGTGAATACACTCTGTAGTAAACATAACTGGCTTATACTAACTCTAATTCAGTAATAAAAAACAAACACAAATAAAAACACAACTTAAAACAAAAATTAAGGTTTTCAGTTATGATAAATGACAACAGAATGGATTTTACAGAAGTTATGAAGAACAAGTAGTCCTATTTGGAGGTTTTAAACACATTTTATAAAAATGATTACAATATACAGTATATGTATATACATATATTACCGTATAAATATACTGTATGCAGTAATACACACACACACACACACATACACACACACATATATATATATATATATATATATATATATACACTGTATATGCATACACTCACTAAGTAAATTATTAGGAACACTATACCAAGGCCTGCTTTTGCTCTCAGAATAGCCCTAATTCTTCATGGCGTGGAATGGATTCCACAAGATGTTGGAAACATTCCTTTCAAATTTCATGTTGAGATTACTACATAACGTAATTTCTGCAGATCTGTCAGCTGCTCATTCATGCTTCTGTTCTACCACATCCCAAAAGTTTTCTATTGTATTCAGATCCGGTAACTGGGAAGGCAATAAAGCATTTAAGCAATAATTGACTGATATTAATTGGTCCAAAGGGTGCCAAGAAAACATCCCCCCCCCCCACCATTTCACAACTACCATCAGCCTGGACTGCTTGTACAAGTCAGGTTGGGTGCATGGATTCATGTTGTTGACAGCAAATTGTGACTCTACCTACCTGTCACAGTAAAAATCAAGATTATTAGAGCAGGCTACATTTTTCTAGTTTTCAGCTGTCCAGTTTTGATGAGCCTGCACCCATTGCAGCCTTAGGTTTCTGTTCTTGGCTAACAGGAATGGAACCTGACATGGTATTCTGCTATTGTAGCCCAGCCACCTCAAGTTTTGACATGTTGTGCATTTTGAGATGCTTTTCTTATCACTACAGTTGTACAAAGTGATTTTTTAAAATATTTGGTACACTTCATTAATCACTGAGGGGAAATTGTCTTATCTGAGTTACCATAGCCGTTCTGTCACCTTATATCAGTCTGGCCAATGTCCTCTTACCTCAATAAGGCATTTCACACCATTTTTTTCACACCATTTTGTGTAAACTCTAGAGACTGTTGTGCATGATCTCAGGAGATCAGCAGTTATGGAAAGACTCAAGCAAGCCTTTCTGGTTCCAACAGTCATACCATAGTCAAAATTATCGAGATCACATTTTTTCCCCATTATGGTGTTTGATGTGAACATTAATTGAAGCTCCTGACCTGTATCTGCAGGATTCAATGTATAGCACTGCTGTCACATGAATGGCTTATTAAAAAATTGCATGATTAAACAGGTGTACAGTGTGATGCTATAGCCTCACAGTGATGCTGATACATTATAGTACGGATAGATATGGGACAAGACTCTCAATAAGTTTTACGTATGAACCACAATGAGCAATATACCAGCAAGTTTACAATGGGAAAAAAAAAGGAAATTTTTTTTTTTACTTTTATAAGATTTTTGGTCTTACCATCAGGTTGTTTGTTTAGTTTTTTTTTCAGATGTTTCACCGTATGTTTCGGGTTTACGTTATTGCAGGCTGAGGTACAGCGAGGATGCGAGGGAAGTCCATCAAAGAACCCTAGAGTGGTTCGTTCACCACCTGTAAGTCCCAATCTAATGTACACGGAGGGTGCGGAGGCTAACACCAGTAACTCTGCTGCAGGATCTACCAGGTGGGTGGAGGGTCCAAAGCTCCTCCCCTATAAGGAAGAGGAGGATGTAGAGATATTCCTTGCCACCTTTGAAAGAATGGCTGTTGTTTTCTCATGGCCTAAAACTGAATGGGCAATAAGATGAGTACCCCTATTAACTGGCACGGCTCATGCAGCGTTTGTGGCCATGGATCCTTCTGAATCATTAGACTATGAGTCACTCAAACAAGCCATATTGAATAAATTTGAGATTAGTATAGAGAGTTATCGTCTGTGGTTTAGAACTGCAGAATGGAAGGACGGTGAAACCGCATTAGAGCTACAAGCCAGATCGAAGGATCTATGCACTCGGTGGCTTAAGCCCCAACAACATGATAAAGAGACGATAATTGACTTTATTATTTTGGAGCAGTTTTTGCAGGTGATGAAGCCTGAGCTGAAGACTTGGATTTTAGAACATCGGCCACGCCAAGTCTTCACGCCAAGCCGCAGAACTGGCAGAGGTCTTTCAAACTGCTCGAGGCCATCCCAGGAATCTACAAAAAGTGACCAAAACTAGTAGGGCTCCAATGACTTATCCAATACTTCCTGGTGCATCCAAGATCGTGGTAGGTCATGGTTCTCTTATCTCTAACAGCGGGAGGGTTGGGGGTGTAGCCAGTGTAATATGTTATCTTTATGGACAGTGGGGTCAGAAGAAAAAACAATGTCCTAGGGCCAAGAGTAGTGCAGTGTACGAAGAAAATAAATTCTGTTATGTACCGTGCCCAATTCCTTGGAAAGTAGTGCAGAAGAATCAAGAAAATGTGGTTAAAGTAAAAATAGCAGGTCGAACCAGAACAGCACTGATTGATACAGGGTGTACCCAAATCCTGGTGAGACGAGATATTCTTGATGATAAATTGCTGTCGACATCCAGGAAGGTGGTTCTGAGATGCGTCCACGGAGATGAGGTTTCTTACCCTCTGGTGAAGATGTGCATTGAGATAGGAGGCCAGATGTATGCAATGTCAGTGGGAATAGTGGATAACATGCCATACCCTGCCTTGCTTGGGCTGGATGTGCCGGATATTGATGGCATATTGCAGCAGAGCCTGGTGCAGGAAACCTGGGACTTGACCAGAGCTCAAGCAGCTGCAGCCATAGAAAGTGACCAGGTGGACTGGAGCACTTTGCTTTTTTCCCAGGGGAATGAGGACTCAGTCCATAAGACCCGCAGGCAGCAGAAACAGGCAAAAATTTTGGGCACGCATGCCCTAGATACTGGCATTACTCTTGCCTCCGGAGAACTTGACTGCCCACCTTTCATTACAGGGGAGATAGGGGCTTTGCAACGTGGCGATCCCAGTCTGCAGTCCTGTTTTGTCAAAGCCAAAAAACAACATCAGTCAGTTAAAGGAGAAACCTTTGTGTTAGACCAGGATATTCTTTACCACCAAGATGAGCATGGCAAACAACTGGTATTACCTAAAGAGTTTAGGAACAAGGTGTTAAAAATGGGGCAAGATATCCCATGGGCCGGGCATTTAGGACAAACTAAGATTAGTGACCGCATTGCTAAACATTTTTATTGGCCAGGTTGGTCTAAAGATGTAGCCAGTCATTGCAGGAGTTGTCCTGAATGTCAGCTTGTAGGACATGTTAAGAAAGGAGACAGAGCTTCGTTAGTGCCGTTACCTGTGATAGAGAAGCCTTTTAGTAGAATGGCGATGAATATTGTAGATCCTCTACCACGTAATAGTAACGGGCATCATTACATACTGGCCCTATGTGATTATGCAACGAGATATCCATAGGCATTCCCATTGAAGAAGGTTAAGGCTACTCAGGTTGCTAACGCCCTAGTTCAGTTGTTTTCCAGAGTTGGCATCCCTAGGGAAATGTTGACCGACCAGGGGGCTAATCTTACCGCTGGGCTAATTAAACAGGCGTATGGTCTATTAGGGATGCAGGGTTTGAGAACCACACCTTAGCATCCACAGACTGATGGCCTAGTAGAAGGCTTCAATGCCACTATGAAGCAAATGCTAAAAAAGTTTGTGACTGACACTGGGGCAAACTGGGATCAATGGCTGCCATACTTGCTCTTTGCTTACAGAGAAGTCCCTCAGGCTTCCACAGGATTCTCACCATTTGAACTGGTCTATGGGCGAAATGTTCGAGGCCCTTTAGCTGTGCTGAAGAAAGCATTAGAAAATGGCAGTGGGCAAGAACACATGAATATTCTAAATTATGTTATTATAATGAGAGATCAATTGTCAGCAATGTTCGAGCTGGTTAAAAAGAACATGTTTCAATCACAAAAGAAGAAGAATTCCTGATACGATCAAGCCTTACGTAATCGCAGTTTTCAACCTGGTCAGAAAGTCTTACTACTGTTGCCCCTATTGACTACTAGTTTGCTGGCAAAATGGCAAGGCCCATATGAGAGTGTTTCACAAAAAGGCCCAGTAAATTACAAAATTTATAAACCAGATCGGTCTAGAAATAAGTATCAAGTCTTCCATATTAACCTGTTGAAAGAGTGGAGGGAAAAAGCTAATCCTGAGGTACACCTTTTGATTTGTAGAATTCAAGATGAAGAGGAATTACCAGAGTAGTTTCTGCCTGCAACATCATCTTCTGCCGATCTACCTGCGTTGGACCATCTTTTGGAGATGCAACAGGAACAGTTAAAAACAGTGATTCCGGAGCATCTGTTCAGTGAAATACCTGGTAGGACTAATGTAATAGAGCATGCTATTTGCCTCATCTCTCCAGGTCCCGTACAACAGACATGCAGCAGAGTTCCAGCTCGTCTGCAGGAGACGCTAAGGAAGGAGGCACAGTCCATGCTCCAATTAGGTATAATAGAACCATCTACCAGTGAGTGGTGTAGTCCAGTAGTACTGGTCCCAAAAAAGAATGGAGAAATTTGCTTTTGTGTGGATTATTCCAAACTAAATTCTATTTCTGCATTTGATCCTTACCCTATGCCAAGGGTTGATGAACTGATAGAACAACTGGGTCCAGGTATGGTTTTTATCAACTTTAGACTTATGCAAGGGATACTGGCAGGTGCCACTTGATGACACAGCTAAACCCCTCATGACATTTAAAGTGCCTAGTGGACTGTATCAGTTCACCGTCATGCCTTTTGCATTACACGGAGCTGCAGCCAATTTCCAAAGGTTTATGGATATTGTTTTGAGAGGAGCAGAATCTTATGCTCGAGCTTATATTGATGACATTGTAATATACAGTGAGTCTTGGCATGAGCATTTATCACATCTTGCTGATGTTTTTCACAGGTTAAAGCAAGCCGGCCTGGTAGTAAACCCGGCTAAATGTGTATTAGCCAGATCTGGGATACACCATCGGAGGAGGATTTGCAAAACCTCAGGTGGACAGGGTGATGGCTATTCAGGATTGTCCAAGTCCTAACACCAAAAGACAAGTCCAGTCATTTCTAGGACTGCTTGGATGGCATAGGAGGTTCATTCCACGGTTTTCGGAGATTGCCATCCCACTTACTAATCTCTTACAGAAGAAAGAGCCCAACCATGTGAAATGGACTGAAGAATGTGAAAAATGTAAATTGAAAAATATAATATGTTGTAACCCTATTTTGAAATGTGCTGATTATAATTTACCTTTTTGTTTATAGACAGATGCTTCTGGAGGGGGGCTGGGTGCTGTATTGCTGCAGGGTGAGGGAGAAGATAGACACCATGTTGTCTATATAAGTCGCAAGTTGTTCCCTAGGGAAATTAGATATTCCACTGTTGAGAAGGAGGCACTGGCAGTTAAGTGGGCTGTGGACTCTTTGAAGTATTACCTGCTAGGTCATCCTTTTGATTGTGGAGTCTGACCTTCGTGCGTTGCAATGGCTAGCACGGATGTGTGACTCCAATGCTCGAATTTCGCGGTGGTACTTGTCCTTGCAACCATACAAGTTTACAGTGAAGTATATACAGTAATCCCTCCTCGATCGTGGGGGTTGCGTTCCAGAACCCCCCGCGAAAGGTGAAAATCCGCGAAGTAGAAACCATATGTTTATATGGTTATTTTTAAATTGTCATGCTTGGGTCACAGATTTGCACAGAAACACAGGAGGTTGTAGAGAGACAGGAACTTTATTCAAACACTGCAAACAAACATTTATCTCTTTTTCAAAAGTTTAAACGTGCTCCATGACAAGATAGAGATGACAGTTCCGTCTCACAATTAAAAGAATGCAAACACATCTTCCTTTTCAAAGGAGTGCGCATCAGGAGCAGAGAATGTCAGAGAGAGTGAGAGAGAGAGAAAAGCAAACAATTTTTAGACGAGCGTCCGTATCCTCTAGGCCAGTGTGCGAACAGCCCCCCTGCTCACAACCCCTCCGTCAGGAGCAGAGAATGTCAGAGCAAGAGTGAGAGAGAGAGAAAAGCAAACAATCAAAAATTAATAGGTGCTGTTTGATCTTGTAAGTATGCGAAGCACTGTGCAGGAAGCATATCGCGTGACAAAGCAGCCACAAGTAAGCCCAGCTAGGAAGGGAGCAATGTGAAGGTAATCTTTCAGCGTTTTTTGAGGAGCGGTTGTATCCTCTAGGGGTGCGAACAGCCCCCGTGCTCACAATATATAGTTTTATTTAATATTTAATACGTGCTCTGATTGGGTAGCTTCTCAGCCATCTGCCAATAGCGTCCCTTGTATGAAATCAACTGAGCAAACCAACTGAGGAAGTATGTACCAGAAATTAAAAGACCCATTATCCACTGAAACCCACCAACCAGCAAAAAATCCGCGATATATATTTAAATATGCTTACATATAAAATCTGCGATAGAGTGAAGCCGCGAAAGTCGAAGCGCGATATAGCGAGGGATTACTGTACAAGGGAAACAAAATAGATGTGCCAACTTTCTCTCTCGAATCTAAGATATCGAGGGTCTGAGTGAGAGGATGTGTGGTGCTATAGCCTCACTGTGACGCTGATACATTATAATACGGATAGATACGGGAAATGACTCTCAATAAGTTTTACGTATGAACCACAATGAGCAATATACCAGCAAGTTTACAACGGAAAAAAAAGGACTTTTTTTTTTTTTACTTTTATAAGATTTTTGGTCTTACCATCAGGTTCTTTGTTTAGTTTGTTTTTTCTTATGTTTCTCCGTATGTTTCGGGTGCAAGTCTCACGCGTAACATACCATTGTTACCGACCGGTGTTTTAAAGGTGGCGCAGACGCTAAACGCAGTCACAGGTGCCTGGGAAGGTCAAACGACAGCTATAGGAGAGTCCAAGTTGTATTAGTAGTAAACGTGTACCATAATGTTTAAGTTTGTATCTTAGTAACCTCGAGGTTAGGTATAAAGGTTTTTCTTGTTTTGTTGTTTATTGTTTTATTATGTATATGTTGTTGTCGGATATTTTGATTTGTACTTGAAGTGTACGATTTCCCTGGCAGGTCTTACATGGTATCTCCCTATGATTAGGTAAGCGGATCCTGGTAATGAAAAACGCTTTTCAAGTACATTTGTGGCCGCAAAAGGGGGAATGATCGTTTGGAGAAAATTAACAGGGGTTAGGTAGTGCGTGGCACGCCAGACTAAGAGGTGCCTGGTGGCTGAGCTGTTGATTGATGTAAAGGAGTGTGTTAGGCTCCTGAGGACCAAAAATGACTCCTGAGATTTCTTTTATTGAGGAGTTGTACTTTGACCTGGGCTGAAACAGAGTCCAGTTTTGTATTATTTTAAGGCTGCTGATGCCCTTACATTGACTGGAATTGATTATATATATATATATATATATATATATATATATGGTTGAAATAGTTTACTGTCAAATAATGCAAAGAGTACGCGACACGTGTTTCGCCCTAATTCTGGGCTCATCAGGTGTACACACTCTACTGCACTCCCTCTCGGGAATTGAACCTCGGACGTCAGCGCCAGAGGCGATGCCCCTAACGTTGTGCCACGGTGTGTGGTTCATTTATTTGAAAGCATGTAGATCGGGGTAATTACATTCACAGCATTCGTAGTCTGTGTCACAATCTGATTGTATGGGTGGTTACCTACTAGGTAACGCTTGTGGTTGGCCAGCAAGTCTGCTAACATATACAGTATATATATATTAGAGTATGAGCCTCTGTGTTTTCCAATTTCTATTTTTCATCCTTTTTTTTTTTATTTAGATTTTGTCTTGTCACAGGATTATTTATATGTTTTTGTGCATCCTTTTTACATCAACAACTGTTTTTTTTTCACTACTCTATCGTGGAATAATAAAATTACCTTTTGTTTTGAACATCTGCCTCTCTCGTGCCTCTCTTATTACCCCCTCAGTCCTGGTCGGTCTCAAACTACTAGCAGGCCATCTGTTTTAGTAGATGGCTTGTGACATTCAGGTGTTCCTAATAATTTGACAAGAGCATCACACTGACTCTCCCGGCTTTTCTTCCCATAGTGCATCCTACTGCCATATCTTTTCCAGATAAATGCTGCTCACGTGTCCAGCTGTCCACATGGTCTAAAAGAAAACATGATTCATCAGACCAAACCACCTTCTTCTGTTGGTCCATGGTCCAGTTCTGCCGCTTACATGCCCAATCCAGAGTCTTTTGTCAGTGGGCAAGGGTCAGCATGAGCACTCTGACCAGCTTGTGGCTATGCAGCCACATACACAGCAAGCTGTGATGCCCAGTGTCCTAAAACTTTTCACCTATGGCCAGCATTACATTTTTAAGTAATTTGTGCTCCAGTAGCTCCTCTGCAGAACCTGATCAGACAGGCTACCCTTCACTCCTCATGCACATCAGTGAGCCTTGGGCACCCATGACTCTGTTTCCGGTTCACCGGTTGTTCTTTCTTGGACAACTTTTGGTAGGTACTAAGCACTCCGTACTGAGAACACCCCACAAGACCAGCCATTTTGGAGATGCTCTGACCCAGTCATCTAGCCATCACAATTTGGCCCTTGTCAAAGTTGCTCAGATATTTGTTTGCCCGTTTTCCTGCTTCTAAGGCATCTCCGTCAAGACATGACTATTCTCCTACTGTATCCCATTTCTTAACAGGTGTTACTTTAACAAGAAAATCAATGTTGTTAACCTCACCTGTCAGTGGTTTAAATGTTGTGGCTAATTGTTGTAAGTATGCAATATTTTTCTGCCCAGGTGGATCACTAGCTCTTATGCTTTTCACATTGCAAAGACAAAGATCTTAGGCTACTTCTTAAGTTTATACTGGCACAGTACGACCAAGTGTGTCTGTGAGTGTGTATGCAAATGTCACCCATTCAGTGCATACTTCTGACTAGGGCTTATGTTACTAAGATTTGCTCAGGTTACTCACTATCCTATAATGGAAAATTGGATTCAGAAAACTGATGAATGAATGAGCCAAGAATTTCAGTCTGCTTATGTTATGTATTTTGTTAAGATTTACCTAAAATTGAAAATTGTGATTTCCAGATGCAGGGGGATTTAAGAATGCATTTACTCATTTACTATTCAGCATATGTCTAATGTTACACAGTGCTCACTTTCTGAACCTTTATTTATCCCTATATAGATTAGCAGTATACAGTACTGGGGATTAGCCTACCAACATGTGGCACAGAAATCATAGGCGGAGAAAATGGGGACAGCGTTCAGATTGCCTTTTGACAGTAATCAGGTCCTGCAGCTGGTCTATTCATTGTACCATAGTCCCATCCTTAATTTACATTTAGCTGAATTTAGTTTCCAGGGGCAAATACCAAGAGATTGGATTACTGTACTGCACATAAATGTTTAATTTATCATATATATATATATATATATATATATATATATATATATATATATATATATATATACATATATGTATATACAGTATACATATATATATATATATATAATGTATATACACATATATATATATATATGTATATATACACATATATATATATATATATATATATATATATATACACATATATATATATATATATGTATATATACACACATATATATATATATATATGTATATATACACATATATATATATATATATATGTATATATACACATATATATATATATATATATGTATATATACACATATATATATATATATGTATATATATATATATATATATATATATGTATATATACACATATATATATATATATGTATATATACACATATATATATATATATATATGTATATATACACATATATATATATATATATATATATATATATATATACATACACATATATATATATATATACACATATATATATATATATATACACATATATATATATATATATACATATATATATATATATACACATATATATATATATATATACACATATATATATATATATATACACATATATATATATATATATATATATATATATATATATATATATATATATATATATATATATATATATATATATATATATATATATATATATATATATGTTTTTATGTACTAAGGACTATTCAGTACCTCTCTGAGACAGAAATTTGCAGCAATCCGCAAATCCACCTTTAGCAGCAAGGTGAAGAGGTGTGTTTCCATCCATGTTCACAACACCTAGATCAGCACTATATGCTGAAAGTACCCGTATTACCTGGGGGAAGAAAAAATATGAATGTTTTGACTCAAAACTTGCACTGATTCAACTGAAATATTAACTTAACATATTCAGAATTTAGGAGTGTATGGTACAACATACACCTTAATTTTACATGTCTGACATATTGTACACATTGTTACTAGCATTTTAATTTATCATTGGATTTCAAGCATTACATTTTCTGTGTTTTTAATGATTTCTTAATTCAGTAAAATTACCTAGATCAAGCTTAATGTCTTTGCACTTTTACAATAAAATCAATAGGCAGAAGAAAGCATTTTAAACTTCAGCAACTGCTATTATAAAAACTGACTAAATAAAAGCAAGGATGATGAGCAAGTTTATTTATTAAATATGTGAAAAAATGCACATTTAGTAAGATCATACAGTATCCATTTTAAAACCCTTTTGTCCAGTTACTGGATTACTGGGACCTGTCTATGCAGCTTTGGGAACTGGGCAGGAGCCAACTATGAACTAGGAACTGGTCTATTCCTGAGCACACTTATACACACACTCACACTTACTGATACAAGATCAACTTAGAGTAACTACTTAAAATGCAAATCTTTGGAATGTGGGGGTGAAGCCAGAATATCCAGAGACAATCTGACATAAACTAATGTTATAGCAATAATTTCTTTATTTTTCTAACATCTAAAAAATGAACAGGATGAGATTTGAAACTAAGATTCTGCAACTGTGAGGAATGGAATTAAAAGACTTTGAATAAAATCAATTAATTGCAATGGTTTATTTATTTTTGCCAAGTAAAACCTTCTGGCATGACTGCATACAATAGTGCAATAGTCCTCATATTGGTTAACATACCTTAGCTTGATAAAGTTAAACTCTTTAATAGTACTTTTTTTCTCATGTTTATTGACTTTAGGTTTTTCACTGATCGCAGATGGTTTTTCCTCCCAATTATATAGTTTGTATGTTCTCCTTAACTGCGGTGGGTTGGCACCCTGCCCGGGATTGGTTCCTGCCTTGTGCCCTGTGTTGGCTGGGATTGGCTCCAGCAGACCCCCGTGACCCTGTGTTCGGATTCAGCAGGTTGGAAAATGGATGGATGGATGTTCTCCTTAATATATGGGAAAAAGTACGGTGACAAGTTGTTGCCTTGGCTGGCACTGTTATCATGCAGTTCCAGGGACCCAGGTTCAATTCTTGAGTTTACAGTATATTTTTTTCCAGTGTATGTGTGTTGTACATTAACTGTGAGTCTACTGTAAATTTGCTTTTAATAAAAGAGTGAGTGAGCATGCTCTGCAATAAAGCTATGCAGTGCTGTATGCCTTCTACCATTCCAGTGGAGTTATTTTCCTATTCTTCCATTGGTTCCCAAACTCAGTCCTGGGGACCAACTGTGGGTGCAGGCTTTTGTTCCAACCAGATTCACAACCAGTGATAGTAATTGATAATAAGTTATTATTATTATTATTTAATTAGCCAGTATTATTTTCTCTGTGTTCTGCATTTAGGAAAGCACAGCAGTACAATTTTTACATTTATAAGACATTTAGAAATATTTTTGTTTTTGCTATAGATTTAAGTGCTTAACTCTCTTTTGTTGTTTTTTTATTATTTTGCCTTTTTCCATGTAGTTTGCCCCCTTCATTGTATTCTAATAATGATAATTAAAAGCAAGCAAAGCAGACATACGGGCAAACATCACAGAATGACAAAAGGCTGTGAGTACCTCAGCATTAGATTCACTAATAATTAAATACTATAAATAACCAGAACACATGGAAAAGCAGAATGAAATTAGGATAAAAATATTGTTAAAAAGTCAAAACAAAAAAACAGAAATCGGGAAATTACATGCAAGACTGAGTTTGAGAACGACTTGGTTAGAAAATGGATGGAAGGATAAACAAATTTGTTCTATCCATCCACAAATATATAAAACCTACTTATTTCATTTCAGGAGGCTATATGGCAGTATCTATCCAAAAAGAAAAGACAATCTTGGATACTGCTTTATTGTAGATTATTTCTTTACAAACACTTACCTCAAAAAAACCACCCAATGCAGCAAAATGTGCAGCATGATTTCTCCTTTTGTCTAGAGCATTCACATTCCCTCCTTTTAAAAGAATGGCTCGAACAAGTTCAGCATCTCCTGATTTGGCAGCTTCCATTAAGGCTGTATGCCCAGTAACCTAAAGAGATAAACAGGGAATAGTGTAGACTTTGTGTATAGTAACTTTATACTTAGGTATAAAGATTAATGGAAAGTATTTTTCTATTTCAGATCAAATGCAAAAAATATAAAAAAAATCTTATCCTTGGATATAGTTTATAAGTAAAAGAAAAACACTAAGAACCATTATTACAACCAGTTAACTATTTACCAAAATGACAACATGAAATCCTCTTTAATAAAATCCCTGTGTGCGTCCATGTGTCCGTGTGTGTGTGTCTTCTGGTGAAGTGCGCATGTGCAGGGCACAGTGCGACGCTTCAAAGCAGATGCTTCAAAGGCCACCTGACGCGTCACACAAGACAGAGAGGGCGGGACCTATAAAATGTCACGTGGCTGATCCAATCAGATTTCGGTAAATGAGGTAAGACCTAAAACAGAATGCACGAAAAATACAATCAGGTACTGAGACGCGGAGACCAGCTTCCCCAAAGAAGTGGGATTAGTGTTTGTTGTTGTGCAGGTGTTCACTCTTGAGGATGTCAGATTTGCGATTAACAAACTTGGCCCGGTAAAGTATAAAGTGTCAGTCGTTGAAGGAGTTTTCCTAAATATACAAATTTTCATGATATTACAATATGATGACTTTTAAAAGTAGATTTATTTTCGCGCACATAAAATCCGTTGCTGGGGAGACGTCACACATACAATAATCAGCTGCACGCCAGCACAGATTAAAATACTTGCTGGGGAACTACACAGTACTTGCTGGAGAGACGTATTACTGTGAGAGAAAATTAAAGGCACACAATACAGTGACGCATATTACAGCCACATACAAGTCAGGATTACTGTAACAGAAAATAGACGGTCCCTTGCCATTTAATATAGACTGTTCCTACTAATGTTTATGCACTACTGTTCTAGCGCCCGTTATTGCAACGGGCTTAATGTCTAGTAACACTATAAAATTAAAAAAAAAAATCTCTATCCCATGTAAGCTAGTGCTAATTAATTTAGTCTTTTCTCATATTAATACATCTTTCTTTATTTTTAAGCAAACACATCCATTGTTAAATATTTTGTAATTCATATTACTTGCTAAACGTGAAGTAATGCTGATGGCAAAGTAATGGTGACTTTTGTGAGGAGCAGCAAAACATTGCTGAGATAATATTTTGAAACACACATTTGATTGCATCATTTTGGTTGTAGGTGCTAAGTAACAATTTTAAATGTTGAAGAATATAATGATCTTTGGCAATGAGTATAATTATGTATGAATGTTACTACTAGTGGTGAAAGAGTTATTGGTGGAAAATAAAAACAAAGAGGAATGACAAACAGCATTAAGTACACTCATGGAAAAAGCAACAGTCAATCTGGAAAGCAAGATGTAAAGAAACATTGCCTATACAAGGATGCTGATTATGTTTGGTGCAATCATACTCTTTAACTGACAGACATTGTAAAGGGTGTATTATGTACTGTTTGATTTGAATAAAGCATCTGTTTTACATCGTCTGAGAATACTTTTACAGATTTATCTAGGCCTGTGCTGGCATACCGTTAACTGACTGACTCGGTTATACACCCATTATTTCTGTAAAATGAGACTTACCAGCTGCACTTTTTGTAGACAGCAAATTTTAACAAATGTAATTACAATATTAATTTCAAAATTGTGCTGCATTAGTGACCTCCCGTGAGAAAATTAAAAAGAATTTACAGTCAATATGGATATTATTTCAAACCAAATGTAACTTCTGCAGTTTTGTAATATCTTATGTGGATAACAGAGTTAATATTTTTCTTACAAGCAATCAATAAGAAGATATAGTAATTGTATGATTTACTAAACTGCTGCCTTGTTTAAATCACTGCGACATATTACCCAGGTTTTATGGGTAATATAGTTGTACAGCTCAGTACATACTACAAAAGTCTACACGTTTTTGTTTCAAACCAAATGATAACAGAGAGACATAAAATGTAACAGATCCTATTTTCCAGCTTTGTTTGAAAATGGTAGTCCTTAAATTCTCAAATACAAGCAGTTTGCAGGCACACTTAAAATGCAATCATTCTGGTGTTGTTGCTCAGTTAATGCTCTCCACTTCTTCATCATAAGCCTAACCTTCTACATCCAGTGAACAACATTTATGAAATATTCTTACAAGTAGTTACAACGTGTAGCCTTTTATTTATGTTATTTATAGAATATTGTTTGAAGAACAGTGTTTATAACAAAAAAAATGCACTGTTTTTAAATAAAGTCACATTCAAATTATTTATTAAAAATAATAACCACAATAGTACCTTACTTAACCCCCGATACTCACCTTCTTCCAAAGAATCTGTGATATTACCTACTAGTGACGCTATTTTTTGTTTTTGTTAATTAGTTTTGTTAATTATTGCTAGTTAGTTTGCTTGTTAGTTATTGAAATAAGATAAATGACCTGATGGCACACCACTAAATGCATACAAAAAATTTCAGGTAATACATAATAAAAACCACAACTAAACATGATCCATAAAACTCTCATAACAGCAGTAATTACCTGATCTGTTGCATTTGGATCAGCACCATTTTCCAAAATGTTCATACATGTTGCTTTGCATGTCAGAGCTTGTTCACAAGCTAAAACAAATATGGGTCTTCCTGAGACTGAACAGTTGTTAACATCAGCACCGTGTGAGAGAGCAATCTGAACACAGCGTAAATGTCTTTTAGTAGAGTGAATACAATAAAATAAAATGCCTAAAAATGGAAAAAAATATGTAAATATATATTAGACAATATATACTCACACTACACATACTAAACTTGCTGCATGGCAGGTAAGAAAAAGAATATGACACACCTTTACATACATAATAGTGAGTTCAATGCAGAGCTAGACTGAAATATGATGAGACACTGGGCTGGCACACTTTTTAAAACATGGTGCCTAGATTAGTGTATATTATACTAGGGAGCTTCGCCCCCTGCTCGCTTCGCTCGCCAACCCCCGTGTTTGGTTTTCCGGATACACACTTTTAAGATTTTTTTTTCTTTGAATTGTTGCTATTTCATTAGTTTCACTTTTATTTCAGAACTTCTGTAAAAACAATATTTGTAATCTTGCGAGTACCAATATGCTGAATCTTTTTAATGAGGTCAGGACAGGTTTCTCTGTTTGGAATTTCAGCACAGACAAAACGATCTATATCACCAGCAGTTAATAATTTTTTTTTACAAAGTAAAAAAGTAAATAGAGTTCTGCATTGGACTCCTGTCTGTAAAGTCGTGCTATTTTCCTCTCACAGTTCCAAAGGTACATGGGGTTACCAAGGTGATACCCCAGCTTTTGTGTAGGTTTTTGTACAAGGGCTAGACAGAGCGTTTTTGACTCCTGGGGTAAATGTAGCTTTTTAAATAAGCAGACAGATAAATATATACAGTATACACTAACAAAGTAACCAATAAATGCATGTGCGGTAAACTCCGTTTTTGAAATTCTCAAGATACTTTATTTGTCACATGCATAGTTATACAGGACAACACCCAGTGAAATGCATCCTGATCTGCTTATCAAAAACTGTGCAAAGTTAGAAGAATATCAGTTAAATTAACAAAAAGTCATAGATTGAAAGATAACAGTATAGTATAACATAATAAATAAGTAAAATTATGTGAATAAAGTAGAATTAAGTGTTAAGGTGCAATAGTGTAGTAATTATTGTGCAAAACCAAAGATAGACTGGTGCATAGTTAAATGAGGCAGTTTGTTTGCGCTACTGCGATCTTTACTTTCTTTTTTTATATTTTCTAATCTTCCTACTTTCATATCCTTTAACTTTCTCCACATGTGTATAGCGCCGGATTTTTTTTGTTTTTTTTTTGAGCCTTTCTAATTTCACTGGTTTCATAGTCTCTAACCTGCTCTGCATGTGTTTAGTGTCAACGTTTGTAAACGTCTTTATGAAGTTCTAGTTTGTCATTTTACTCATTGTCTTTTAATTCTGAGCCGTACAGTACAATACATAGAACAGAATAAATCCTCAATACAATATAAAAATAAAAATTCTAGAAGTACAGAGTAGAATTTCACATTAGATGATATCACAAAATATGATTTGGATTTGTTTTAAGTCCTGGAGACCTCATTAATTAAGCTGCCTCCCCCATTTTGCCATTCAACATCTGAAATAGCGCTAATCCGATGAAAGAACCCCTCATTCCCACGTCCCCCATTCATCAGGGATGACTTTACCTTAGGCAGGCAATCTACAATTTAAAGAGATTGTTATTTTGTTGTGAATTGTTACACATGCATTATTTTCACTATTACTTTAAAACCTTTTGTAAAACAATACTTGTTTCTTTATTTCCTGCCCCGCGCGTGTTTACATCTCTTTCTTCCCAGGCGTATAATACTGCTCGTGTTGTGAAGGGTGTTGCGGCTGAACGTACGCTAAGGATATGGCTTTGGATCATTTGCTGTCTTTTTGCTGCTTTGAGCTCCGAGCACATGATGCTTGCCTGCCAAAAGCAATCCAACAACTGCTAGATTAGAGGTCTATTGACTTGTTTTAAATGATGACTCACTGCCTGGTCTCGCGTGACTTTGTAAAAGCAATACCTGTCTTTTATTTCTGGCCCCGGGCATGTTTGATTTTTTTCTTGCAAAATGTATAACGCTGCTCGCGTTAGGTTGGGGTAGCTGCCATCGCGCTACCCTTCGATCCTTTTAAAGCCTGTACAGCCGCTGTCCTTTTTGCTACGGCCCTGGGACAATCTCTTGACACCAAGTCTCATGTTTACGGTCCGTGGCAAGTCTCCTTGGTCTTGCGGGTCTTTTAAATGTCTTTCGAGATTATCACGTATCGTAGCCTTGCATTTGCTTTCCATTCCTAATTCATGAAAGTGGGATATTCTTTATTTCTTTTAGCCAAACAGAAACTTAGTTTTTTTTTTTTATAAACACGCTTACACAGGGCCACCTTTTTATCTCCAAATAATGTATAGTATCTCTGCATATTTTTAAAGATGTGGGAGAAGAACTGGTGTACTGGTGTTTTACTGCTGTAAAAATAATTTTCTCAGTTTAAAGGATTATACCTGTATATTACTAATACAAAATGCATATAAACAGTAAAATGACAAGGAGATTGCACGATGATGTCACAATCTAATATACTTCTAATGCAGATTCCTGCAGGAAAAGAGGTACTTTTCAGAATTTTGTTTATTTATAATGTTTGTGGCTTTAGATCTAACACCATTAAAACTAGAATTTTGAGAATATACAATGTCTTCTCTGAAATTATATTAAAATAATCTGTGTTACTGTAGGTATAAATTAACTTTATCTTTACGGCATCTAATTTCAAAAGTATACCTGTGTTTGTTTTCTATGAATAACAACTATCTTTACAAATCATGCTACAATACTGTTAACTCATTATGTGCCATATTTGTTTTTAAAATCATACACTGATTGAAAGATTAAATATTTGTATACCTTTGCCCTCATTGTCCACTACTTTCATATTTGCTCCAGCCTTTGCAAACACTGCGACTATGTTATCATGACCAAGTTCAGCCGCTTTCATTACTGGGCTACATCCATTTTTGTCTTGTGTGTCAGGATAAGCCTTCAATGAGAGAAGAAAACTACACATGCCAGCATTGTTATCTAATGCAGCCAAATGAAGGGCACTGTTTCCATCACCAGGATCAACTAAATTGATGAGATTAGGGACACCAAGCTCAACCATCTTCTTTATCTGAGGCTTGTTCTCTTCTCGTACACATTGAAGGAGCTTATATGTCTGAAGTACTGCTAGTCGTCCTTGTGGTAGTGGACTTGCCATAACTGCAGACCGAATAGCTCTTTCCTGATGCTATAGCCTATAAAAAGAGAATGACAGAAATATTCTAAATGCCACATTTATTCAATATTCTAATTTTCACAGTAGAATTACATTTTATTTCAATCTTGTTTTGCCAAGTATTACAGCACATTACAATATAACACATTGAAAATAACATAAGACAATAGAAATAAAAAATATGTAAAAAACACATAATGCGAAGGTCAGCTTGTCCCTGAGAATAACAATGAATTCCTCTGTCTGAAAGGGCCAGACTACTTGCACTGGGAAAGCAAATATACACAGTTTAGGAAAGATCTCCACATACCAGAAGACTACAAAGCAACTCTTCTTCCATCTCTGTGTGGCAAGAGTGTTAAATCAGCATTTGGCTGCAGCACTTAGCAAATACTCAGTTTGACTCTTACCTAAAAAGATCCTCAGATCCCAGCCCTCTCCTTGGAGGACCTTAGGCACATCTCCTCTAGAAAACAATAGTCTGCAAGTTTACTTTTTCCTCTGGATTCAATGTTGCTTTTTGTATTCAATACAGCAGTCTCCAGTCATTTAGCAAAAGACGTAAGACACAAAATGAAACAAAGAGCAGCATTAAACTACTGTGCTAACATGGTAGTAATTATCTTAGATACATTAGACGACTGCATTTTTTGTGAAAATACAGGATATTTTTTATTATCTATTCACCTTTAACTGTTCACTTTGTGATGATGATGATCATGATGATACAAAATTAATTATCTTGTTCATAGCACAATTTATAATTTATTTTAGATTTTTGGAATAATACAATTAGAAGTGACTATAACTTTGCAGCAGTATTTAAAACAAAAGCCTATTGTAGTGCAGTGTTGAAACTGTGGCTGGTCATAACAATGATGATTACCACCTAGGTAACAGAAGTTCTTTTTGAACGTATCTAGTTTGGTCACTTGTGTACCAAAGTTTTGGCTGGGACTGCAATTATGAGTACATGGTTTATAATAAGGGAAGATTATGAGCTAGCAAGGATAAACCTGAGCTTGGTTGCAAATACCTTGCAAATATCAAATGTAATAAATGGCAAACCTAGGTTACTAAACTGTTTATATGAAACAGGAATACATATTTCCACATATACTATAGACAAGACATAAAAACTAGTAATTGCAGGAATTCAGGGAAGAAGTCGTCAGAAGGCAAAAACTGGTGAGGGATACATGTTATATCAGTCATCCTGGATATTCCTTGTTAACACTGTTAATGGCTAAATAATGAAGACACAGAAGCAGAATTATTTTACACTGACCCTGAAAAAGATAACACTTTAACACTTTATATTCACTGACTAACCAAGAAAAATACTTGTTGGTAAAACAGGGATTTTTTTAAAAAAGCAAAAACACTGCATCAAATGGCAGTAGATGGAGCACTACTTAAAACTGGCCTTTCTCAGAAAAAGATTTTGCAAAGAAACTGATGTGGTTAAATAATGTAAAAATAATATCTTTTGAAACAATACAAGGTGCTATGTGCAGTACTGGTCAAGTTTCATTCTGTCTTCATGCTTCCATAATTCCAGTCTTAGAATCAAGTGTGCCTATGTCAGGAACAGAAAAACATGGAAACTTTTTGGGGAAAATTTTACATTGAAGGAAGGCTATGGTCCAAGTATTAGCATCTCACTACATTTGCCTTGCACATCCAAAGAAAAAGAGTTTGTTTGAATTTATAGTTTCATCTGTGACATTATACTGCGTTCATTTTAGTAAGAGAAATGGAGAGATGGATATACATTTTCAACAAAATGTTTGAACCATAATTTCTAATACTGGTCAAGAAACATTAAGTTGTTTCAGGTAAATGACAGCTGCAACAAAAATAAAATGAAAAGATATACCAGCTATTACTTATTACATATTTTACAGAAAAAATCAATTAAATCAAAGCAAGTGTCTTAAAACACAAACTATACATATGACTTGTGCATTCTTGTGTAAAAAGCCTGATTCTGCTTGTTTGATCTAACATATTTACAGAATGTTATTTGCACCTTAAAAATTCAATATATTATCAAGTGTTAATAAGATAAAATATTAAAATAAAATTATCATCAGTGTGACACTGTATATAAATATCCTGGAGCATTTAAGCCACACTCATTTTTGTTCTATTAGTGCCTCCAATCAAATGATTGGTTTCTCAACATAACTTTATTGGTTACTTGATAAGCAAACCACAGTTTAGTGGAGAACTATATGTATTAATTTGTATTTAATAATTCAAATTCACAGTCTCTGTCCCAAGTTCATGTGGCCCCTCAAGAATTTTCAAGCTAAAAAGCCTCAGTGAGAAGTCAGTCACAGTGAAATTTAGCATGCCGATATGTTTAAGTGCAACAAGTATCACCAATATAGCTATGAATGCCATGTTGCTGCAAAAAAAAAGAAAAAACAAACAAAATATTCAAGTACACTAAAATGCAATTTCAAAATAATAAAAGCTACCATATCACAATTGTACAATAGCTACCAAAAGACATTTCTGTGACAGACACACTGTCTAGGAAGTCATTGTTTTAGTCAAGTCAACAACAGAAAAATTAACAAATAGTAACATGCCTTTCATATCATTGTGCCAATACTGGATTGAAAGCTTTACGAAATACAAAAACTAAGGATAACCTTTTGAAAATCCTTAAAAGAATAAAAACATGATGATGGTAGGAGAATATTGCCCTAGAGCATTCCAGAAAGTAATTGAAAACTTCTGACAGAGGACAAGTAACTAAATTGGGTTCATGTCTGGATATTGTTCCACTTTTCTTGAGTATTGTCCCTGAAACACCAAAGCAGAAGTCAGCCACAATATCCCACAGAGGCCATAACAAACTGTAAACTCCTAGACATGTGCTTTGAAGTCACGATAGTATTCTCAATGCGTTGTAAGTTCCAACCATTTTAAGTTGGAGGAGATGAGAAATAGACTTTTTTGATTTTAAACAGCATGCATAGCTTGATAAGAAAACAGTGTTAGCACTCTTCCTTTGAATTCAACAGACAAAACAAAATATTTAAATAAATAAATGATCTGAATTCAATTAACATGACTACAGTTGCCCAGGCCATTCATTCATCAATTCTCTCAGAGGGTGGAAAGTGGGAACCAACCTCGGATGAGGAACCACTCCAAAACAGGGCACACTTGCACATGCACCCACAATTAATAATCATACAAGGACAATTTCCTCTTAAGTTAAAGTAATCCCCATGTGGACATGAAGATGAATGAGAAAATCCACATAAGCTTCTCATTACCTTCTTTATTCACTTTTCAATATTGGTCATCCATCCATCCATTTTCCAACCCGCTGAATCTGAACACAGGGTCACTGGGGTCTGCTGGAGCCAATCCCAGCCAACACAGGGAGCAAGGCAGGGAACCAATCCCGGGCAGGGCGCCAACCCACCGCAGATATTGGTCATTGTTTCTCTTTTTTTATAATATCCATCCATCCATTTTCCAACCCGCTGAATCCGAACACAGGGTCACGGGGGTCTGCTGGAGCCAATCCCAGCCAACACAGGGAGCAAGGCAGGGAACCAATCCCGGGCAGGGCGCCAACCCACCGCAGATATTGGTCAATGTTTCTCTTTTTTATAATATTGTTCTGTTCATTTATCATTTGTTAAATTATGTATTATTTGCTTTTTTGTATTCTGTTTGGTTATTGTTTAGTATCTATGTGTGTCTAGCTATTTTGTGGGTGGATCCCTAAGAGATGGAGCCACCTGTCCATCATAGTTTAGGGACCTCCCTCAGCTGTTTTGGTATTCCATGTATTTATATGTGTTTTATTTATTTTTGTGTGTTTTTTATTATTGCATTTTCTGTTATTTTTATAATTATGCATTTTCTATTTGAATGCGAGTATATTCCATGAGTTTTGTGGGTGGAACACAAAGAGGCCACCTGTCCATGTCATTTAAGAACTTCCCCAAGCCCTGTAAAGGTGCTGGAGACAGGCAGTTCAAGTGGGAATCATTCATTCTTGTGAAGTGTTTTGAACTGTATTACTGTTTATGGTTGTATGTGTAGCAGTAGGGTGTTATTCCGTGTTAGCCATTATCGATGCAATGAAAAGACGAGCAAAATGACACCTTTTTTTGGCTAACTAAAAAGATTGCAATATGCATGCTTACATCTTCCCTGAAGAAGACCCGTCTCAAAAGCTTGTATATTGTAATCTTTTTAGTTACCCAATAAAAGGTGTCATTTTGCTTCACTTCTTATTGTTGATGGTTATTTTGGTCTGTGTTCTTAGTCTGATTACTGGAATGTGTTTTTGGGTTTTGTTCACTGTGGATTGCCTTTTAGGCAACTCCTTTAGTGCTTCTGTTTGCACTGTAGAGCTTTTTTTTGGTATTTTTCTAAATACATCTCCTTTTCATAAATTTTCTTTTGTTAGCCCATGTTTGCTCAGGCCAAGGTTTAAGGTTACCCCTCTGGTCCAGCTTTTCTGTTTCCTGCAAAACTTAAGGCATGCCATCTAAGTGGGAATTAAGCCCACAGAGTTGAGGTCTTTTCCAGTTAGGTAAAAGAGGCCTGGCCTCACCAGTGAAGTCTTGCTGAGGCATTATTAAGGCTTCACACCTTTTGGCTTTCATGAAGGCTCTGGTTCATGACACCAGCCCTATAAAGGCAAAGGTATTCAATGAGGTTTATTCCAGTGTTCTCTAGTGTTTGGTGGTTCTGTGAGTACTATACAGTATGTTCTTTGGTTTTGATCTTCAATTTGATTCTTGTGGATTTTGTATTCAGACCTATTTGCTTTGGATTGTCCTTTAGGCAACTCATTTTATTTCTTTTTATTGCTTATATGGAACATTTTGTTATTTTTGTACGTTCTAGTGAATAATTCCTTTATTTATAACGTTTCGTTGTGAAACTTGCTACTGCAAGCCAGAGTTTTATGGTTTCCCCCCATGAAGCAAGTTTATTGTTGGTTGGTGATTTTTAAGAATATTTTGAACTGTTGAAGCCAAAGCCCAATATCACCCACCCACGGTATGCTAAAGCCAGTCTATAAAGTGGGAGATCAGCTTTTCTTAGAAATTTGCATCTTCAGGGAAGGCTGGTGAGGAGGCTGGCCTGTTTTGGGTTAATTTTAGAGGTCTCTGGCCTTTGCCATTTGTGTGCTGCTACAATCATAACAGTTGTTTTCCATGTGTGAACTTCCTTAGATCTTAACAATAGAGTTTGATTATGCAGACTTGTTATGGTATCTCTGCATCTGTGAACTGAGGGGATGGTCTTATAAATAAATAAAACTGGCACTGAACTGAAATAGTGAAATAGTACTTTCAATTGTAATATCTGGCGGTAAGTTGGGATAAATCTTCCCTCCCATCTCTACCTCCCTTTCTGACTTTACCTAGGAACCTTTAATAGCTTTGAAAGCTGGTTACTTAATTGCCTTTGGAGCTTGAAGATAGAAGTCTGAGAGTGAACAGGTGATGTGTGCTTCAGACTTTGAGGATTGCTGACATTTATAATGCTGCATTATCACTTTAGAATTGTCACTTCTCTGTTGCATGAACTGGTCTATTTCAAACATTCCTTTTCAAAAAGTACTGTCCACTTCCTGGTGAGACACACTCAGAAATTTCACAGCTGTCTAAAGTCAGCACAATAGACAGTGAAGACACCAGAGCTTACAACAGCCCTGCATTTGGTCAGACTATTTTTAGTAAAGGAATCAGTTTGACAACCTTAAATTATAATTCACAATGTGATTTTGGAACTACCTGCTTTCCAATTATGCATAGGTTAAAATGTGTGTGTATTTCTTATAGTGGATACTAGAACTGCCAAGTCCCAATTAAGCACTCAGATAAACAGTTTTTTATAAATTGTGTGATTCTGTCTCTACCTGCTACCACTGCACTGGCATTTCTGCATTAAAGGGAAGTATAGCACAGACTCACTTAATGTTGTTCAAAATAAGTAATAAGCTTTCCTCCGTAATTCAACTTATTATTAACATGTTTATTACAACCTTCTCCTCTTTAGCATTTTTTTTCAATTTCTTATTATATGTTCAATGAAATTTGTTACTGCTTTTTTTGCAGTATGTGAAATTGTCTTCATGCTTCAGGTCTGTTTATGGCTCATGGAACTACTGTAAATCTACTGGCCCTGCAGTGTTCTATGCTTTCTCTTGGGTATGTGTGTGTACACATATGCAGCCTGACCTTTTCAGTTTAGTTATAGGCTTAAAGGCTGTAGCCTCTTATTCATCCATCCATCCATTATCCAACCCTCTATATCCTAACTACAGGGTCACGGGGGTCTGCTGGAGCCAATCCCAGCCAACACAGGGCGCAAGGCAGGAAACAAACCCCAGGCAGGGCGCCAACCCACCGCAGGGCGTACGCGTGTGCATACGCACACACCAAGCACACACTAGGGACAATTTAGAATCGCCAATGCACCTAACCTGCATGTCTTTGGACTGTGGGAGGAAACTGGAGTACCTGGAGGAAATCCACGCAGACACGGTGAGAACATGCAAACTCCACGCAGGGAGGACCCGGGAAGCAAACCCAGGTCTCCTAACTGCGAGGCAGCAGTGCTACCCACTGCGCCACTGCCCTCTTATTCCTAGTGTTAAAATGAAAACTGGCTTCTTTTTTATTTTTTAATCGCATATTTACATTTCTAATTCAAGGTCTTCCAGATAGCAGTAGTGCAGCACATGCCTAGTGCCAAAGGTCAAGTACAATTTGCTTCTTAAAGGGAGCCACGGGAATTTGAAAAAAAAAACATATCAGTATCAGGAATGCTTGAGCACAAGATAATACTCTGACCAGAATGGGACTGAACAGCATCTTGATCTGAGAAGGACGTCATGACAGCACTAAATTAGAAAATGCCACTGAGGAACTCTTATGTGTGCTTCTTCTACTTCACGCAAAACAAGCCAGTAGTATAATGCTCCATTTCAAAAAAGTGCATAGTCCTGGTGTGGAAAGAACAGGTATTTAGAAAATTGTTTTTTTTAATTGTATGCCAGCTTTCACGATGTCCAGCTAACTCCTGTCTGTGCAGTTGTTAATGCTGCCACTAAAGAGCCCCATGTCCAGAGTATTGTGTTCAAGTTGTGCAATGTGTATATTCTATGTGTTCTTTGCATGTTATTATGGCTTGTCCTTTTTCACTCCAAAGCCGCTTAGTTCTAAACTTGAGGTGTTGCTATTTCAATTTAGGCAGTACATAGCAAATATACAGTATTATCCCTGGCTATGGGTGGTTGCAAGGCTCTCTGTTTACTTAAATCCATATTGGTGTATTTTGTCGGATTACGATGAAGTCACAGAGTATCAAAATGATCTGAAGCCAATCAGGCTAGGCATTAGAATCCCATTGTTTGATTTATTTTTTGTGACCCAAACTACGCATGACGTTGCAAGTTTCAGTAGTCATTTGCAAAAGATTGGCACATATTATTAGTTAGGTAAATTAATGTTAACATTAAAGAAGTCTGCACACATAAAAGAAAATCCCCACCACAATTTTCATACCAGAAATACCATTATACCCCTGTTTATGCTTATGGTGTCTTGTAAATCTCTTTTGAGGGTTCTGGCCACTTCAATACTCAAGAGATTTGCCTAATGCATACTTTAATATCACATGAATTAGGTCTAATCTTATGCAGCTATAGATCTGTTCCTTGACTTGAGATTTTTGTATCTTGGATAAAAAACTACCAGTCAGATCTTGCAGGTGGACTCCAAAAAAAACACAATGAAGCAAGTTTTTTGTTTGACATCTTTAATTGGTTTAGATTCTTTTGCCATTTTCACTATATTTTTATTGCTCAATGGCAACAAACTTTCACTTTAAAATGTATTATATTAATAACTGATATTGAAATATAATTTGATTAAGGTGGGGTGAACACTTTGCATTTTATCTCTCATGCATGTACATAAATATGCATTACATAGGCTCATAAAATAAAGATCAAAGTGAATCTGAATATCAAAATGAAATTTTATATACAGTTACAAGCCTGGCTGGTACTGGTGTCACCAAACCTTAATACTGGGAACATATTGTAATAGTCACAAATTCAGATTAGCTCAATTTTAATAATGAGAACAATGTATTAAAACAAGTTTAAAATGTTTCTAAAGATTATGAAGGATCAAAAACTATTTACCAAACATGAAAAATGCTGATATCATCCAAAGTATTATACAAACGCTTCTGAATACATTGACTATAAAATAACATTACATTCTCAAAACCACTAAGCCCAAATCAAGGTCACAGGGGCTAGACCCTAACCAAACATCACTGAGCAGAAGACCGGAAATAGCCATGGACAGGGTTCCAGTTCACTACAGGACCCAATAACATCCACAATCAAATAGGGCCAATTCGGAATCTGCAATTAACATAACCTTTATTTGTTAATGTGAGAGTAAAGCTGGAGTACTCATAGTAAAAAAAAAAGGAAAATCCACACATATATTGGGAGAATGCACAAACTCCACATGAACAACAACCATGACATGGGGTTTCAATCCAGGACACTAGACGTGTGTGATAACAGTGCTAACCACTGTGCCATCAATTTGTGTGATCCATATATTTTTCAGTATCTATACTAATAAAAGGCAAAGCCCTGACTGACTGACTGACTGACTGACTGACTGACTGACTGACTCACTCACTCATCACTAATTCTCCAACTTCCCGTGTAGGTAGAAGGCTGAAATTTGGCAGGCTCATTCCTTACAGCTTACTTACAAAAGTTAGGCTGGTTTCATTTCGAAATTCTACGCGTAATGGTCATAACTGGAACCTGTTTTTTGTCCATATACTCTAATGGAGGAGGCGGAGTCACATATCGCGTCATCACGCCTCCTACGTAATTACGTGAACTGAAAACAAGGAAGAGATTTACAGCACGAGTCAAACGCGGGAGCGAAGGTAAATGACGTTAATTGTCTTTTAATACTGTGTAAGCATACATATTAACACATGTGCAATTAAACGTGTGCATTTACGGGGTGATTTCTCAGGCTTAAAAGCTCGCCTTTTATTAAAAAGGTAAATGCAAACTGTTTTCATTCTGAAGGGCACAAACCACGTTAGATTTCAGCCGTTAAACACGCAAAAATGTCGGTACACCAGATAAATAAGCGCAACATATTATCAGATGTATTGTATGCTTACAATACATATAGAAATGTGTTAATCGTTAACTAATAGTATGGGATGGTGTTTTTCGACTCGCGCCTTGATTTAAACGATTCCATGTCTTGGTGGGTTTGCGTAGCTTATTGTCAATATCTTTACACCTGTTTTTAAGACTTATTGACTGAAACGGGCTTTCACGAAAAAAGTTAGGGCTTTGCTACAGGATACACCCTCCACAAGTTAAGGAAGTAAAAATAAAAGGTATATATTTCTGTTTTATTTAAACCTTTTAAGTTCGTATGCATAGCCCCATTTAGCTGTTTTAGTTTTTTTTTTCTTTCTTCAGTAATATTTAATCTCCTTAAAGAAAAACAACATATGCATTTTACTTTTTTTGTATCTCTTTAGTAATATTTTAGTGTAAAAGGATAACCAGTATTTAAACCTTTTATGTGACTTTATAAAGTTATTTTACACAATGTTGAAAAATTAATAAGAAAGCTACATATTTTGGCAGCTGCTGCTTTAATTTTCAATGAAATGAAAAAAGCTCTCCAAGAGAAAACCTCAATGAAGAAGAAACAGTTTGCACTATCTAAAAAGGAGAAACCCTCATTTATAAAGGTTTGCTGCAGATGACTTAACTGAAAATAAATGAATAGTTCCTATGTGTATAATACATATTTATCTATTTGACTTATGCCTTTATTCCAGCAACTTGCAACATCTGAAGTACAATTTGTTACATTACTTTTGTTTTTTGCAGCACAGGCAGGTGAAGTGACCTCCTCAGGGTCACACAGTGGTGTCAGTACCAGGATTTGAACTGACAAGCTCCGGGTTTACTGAAATATTACTGAAGAAAGAAAAAAAATGAAAACGGGCAAATGGGGCTATGCATACAAATGTCCATCCATCCATTATCCAACCCGCTATATCCTAAATACAGGAGCCAATCCCTGCCAACACAGGGCACAAGGCAGGAAACAAACCCCGGGCAAGGTGCCAGCCCACCGCAGGGCGCACACACCCACACACCAGGGACAATTTAGAATCGTCAATGCACCTAACCTGCATGTCTTTGGACTGTGGGAGGAAACCGGAGTACCCGGAGGAAACCCAGACAGACACGGGGAGAACATTCAAACTCCATGCAGGGAAGCGAACCCGGGTCTCCTAACTGGCACCTTTCACTGCGCCACCATGCCGCCCGCATACAAACTTAAAAGGTTTAAATAAAACAGAAATATATACCTTTATTTTTACTTCCTTAACTTGTGGAGGGTGTATCCTGTAGCAAAGCCCTAACTTTTTTCATGAAAGCCCCTTCCAGTCAATAAGCATTAAAAACAGGTGTAAAGCTAAACTTGCAGCACCGCTATTCAATTACACTTGCCTAACGCCTCTCCTAAGGGGAAATACTGTGGGATCTGGGCATCCGTCAAAGCACCAATCACAGGCCTGATTAGAAAGCGGGAACCTGTGATTTGTCGTCTCCCTCCCATGTAACAATCACAGCCCATGTTACAACGCACTATGTATGTATGTGTATATATGTGTATGTGTGTGTGTGTATGTATATGTATGTGTATATATATGTTGATATGTGTGTATTATATATATATATATATATATATATATATATATATATATATGTGTGTGGATGTGTATATGTATATTATATATATATATGTATATGTATATATATGTTTACATAACCTCTTTAACACACCACTTCTCCGCTGCGAAGCGCGGGTATTTTGCTATTATACATATATACAGAAGTGAGGGAGTGAGACTTAAATAATTTTCATTGTAGAGTAGAAAATATAACTGAACTGCATTTGTACTCATTTACAAAAATGTTTACTACAGTACATATCTTCCAAAACTGTAAACACATACCCACTAACTGCACACATATTCATTTATCATAATATCCAGTGTTCTCTTAGTGAGAAAACACATTGTTAAAAAGAAATATATAAAATAATAAAATAATTTTCATCTCTTTTCTGCGCAAGTCCACATTAAAAACTAACAAAAGATTCAGTACTAAGTTGGGCTAGAAATAGGCAGAAACATTGTGTTACGTGTTTCTTTCAGTATCCATGCAACAAGAGAAAAACAGGCTAAGACTGTCAAATGAAGAACAATTACATCTCTCAGTTCGTCACAATTATCACTGGCATGCATTGTCATCTGTGATGAACAGAAAAGGACATGCGGTAACCTGAAAAAATAAGCATGATTGAATGAAAAAAAAACAAACATTCTTATAATAATCATGTACAGTAACTCTCTGCATTCAATCTTAATTATAAAATAAGATGTTGTGAAGAATTACTTCTTCCCTTTTCTAGCTATAACTTTACAAAACAAATATTTCTTTTACCTGTGTTTACCAGTTCCCAAACAATTATTGCTGTGCTTTCAACCATTTTGTGCGATACTTAGAATTTCTTCTATAAAAATTTGCACCCATGTTGATTTCAGCCTCTTTCTTGGATACTTTATCTACAGTATATCACAGTGTGATATTCAGTGTAAATACTAAACCAGCTTTATGTCCAATAGCACATAAGCCATTGTTTGTTGATTTGACAACATTTTTCTTCACCAGACAGTAATAGTTTTTAGCTCTTGTGTATATGAATGCAAGCATGAACATTAGAAACAGAAAAATATGTTGACAATTTCTGCTTTAACTAAGAGGACCCATTGAACCCATTATTCATAGACTTGCTACAAACTGTAGTGGTTAAATCTGGGTGTACAATTTGTGGTAGAATCACCACATTTATTTGTGTAGAAACATCCAGGCACTACCCAGCTCATACTGAATATGTTACATACACCAGCATGTGCAGTATTACATTGAGCAAAAATAAGGTATTTAAAATGGTATACATTGCTATGATGTGGTTTTAGATTAAGTGTGCATAAAACTATGGCCTTCTTCTGGCAGCAGATTTTCAATTATATGCAGCCTGTTTAGTGGCAGCATATCAGTGGAATAATGTGTGGTACAATCAAATCCAGAAACAATTTAAGTAAAACAAAACTTTAACATTTGCTATTATATATTCCTAACAATCCTCCAGTACATTCTGTGTGTTATTCTTTGAAATTTAACCCACTCTATAGCTATACTACCACAGCTGAAAGTCATTACATACTATATAAAACTCTGCATACAGAATAGCTTCACATGCATCAAATGAACACGCAGCAGAGCATATACTGTAATTTGTATGTAACAAAATAAAAGTATATACTGTATCTGTAAAGCAGTGTTTCAGTTTCTTCTTTTGAGAAATGTTTGTTTTCATGATGCTGAAGTGATTAAGAAATCAAACTGGCTATTGCCTGCTTGGAAAAAAAAAGTTTTTTCTGCAGAAAAATATTCTGTAACATTTGTCAAGCTACTCTTCACTGCTAAAGAGTCACCATTTTGTTACAAATAGAATTGGTCTTGTAATACAACAAGAAAAAATGATTACAACAAAAATAAATTATTTTGTTGTGAATTTGGGTTTGTTTTTAAGTTTTTATTGTTTCTTTTGTGACATCATTTCAGCAGTATTTTGGGGTTTATTCTCACAATTGTGGGCATATTGTCTGTAGTAACTGTGCCGTTGCTATGCATAATAGATGTGTGACTACATGTTGTGTAGGCCCTCATTTTTGCCATCATCTTCTGGTAAAAGAACCCATTTTTCAGTTCTAGGAGCAAATTAATAATTTTAGACCTGAGGACAACTGCAGTAATTCAATCAAGGAATCATGATGGTGCAACAAACTATAGTATCTGTGTAGGAGATCTAGGGTCAGATCTTGATCATGACACTTAAAAGAAAAAATGAATGTCTGATTCAGGTGAAATGTGACATTCAGCCTGCTTTCAAGGGTGGTCACAATGGATAATAAAATCGCCAATAATCCAGACAATGCAAAATCTTCAATATATGTTTGGTAACAATTACAGAATAACAGCTCCACTATATGGGGTCACTTTGAAAATGCTTCTCCTACTAGTATGAATGCCTCTGATTTCCTCCAATATTCCATAAATATTGATATCATATAAAGTCAGAACTGTGACCCAGATATAGATGAACCTCAAAATGAAAAAAAAAAATTAAAAAGTTGTAATGTTGAACCTCATGATAATTTTCAATTAATAGTGGTCAATATACCAGCTGATTTGGTATGCCTGGATAAACCTTTTCTCCTTGTATGGATTTTGAAAAAAAACATTTTTCTGGTATTCTAAACATTAGTGGAGAACCTGCAAACACATTTAATTACAAAGCATGCAAGCAAGATTAAAAAGGAAATGTGATTTTGTATCATTCTGTTCATAACTTAAACATAAAGTCTTTGTGTGTGGATTTGTATCTGTGTGTAACAACTGAGCTTACCCCTTTAAGAATATTATGCAGAGTGCAATCTGATTGGTGAGTTGATGAAACAGAGAACACAAGAAGAAGCCATGTCTTGAGCTAAGCAAGGTGGCATGAGCATGTGATTTGAGATAGTGAGAGTGGGACAAGCTGTATTTTTATTGGTTCATGAGAGACAAATACCTGCAATCGAATTTGTTTCAGTAGCAGAGCGTGAATAAGTGTCTCACCAGATAAACAGCACATCTGTGTTCATTACAATAATGATTATATTAATCAGTAATACATTTGTTATTTGTTAAAGCATACAGTAAGTTTCAATCTGAAAAGTACACAAATACATTATACTGGTACACCTACATCAATTAGACAACTATGATCTCTGCAGTTGTACAGTGCTTTTGATACAGGTCTATAAATGTATTATGAGATACAGTAATATGTCAATATGACAAATACTGTACATGGGCAACTATTAAGGTGTTATCACTGAAGAAAAGTAATTTTTAATGATTTATTTTACTTTTTTATACAAAACAAGTGATAATAATATGATAAATAAAAATTACACATTTTTAAAATTATTTTATCCAAAACTCAAAATACATATCAAGAGTGAAATATACATAATTGGCAAAAACTAACTAACAGAAAATAAACAAATAACAATCTTATTCTTGGTTGTTTGTTTTTATAGACTTTACCTGGGTCTGCAGCAATAATCAACGAAAAGTTTTCATAATAAAAAAAAAAAAACTTAAAGTAGATTGATGTTGTTTTTAAGAAGTGACAATTTAATTCCCGGAGCAGGCGTGTAGTGCTCCCTGTATGCCTCAAATCTGGACACATGAACAGAAACATTAACGACTTGAAGTTGCAACTGATCTTTCTTCAAATGAACTCATGTTTAATGGGGTTATTATGAGTGATGAAACATGGTGTTTCTAGCAAGACCCAGAAACAAAATGGTAAAGCATATAGTGAAAAACACAACGTTTACCAAAACAAATAAGCATGATCTTGAACTGCAAGTGTGATATGCATGCTTTTTACAGCTGTTGAACGAGCAATATAATCAAAGATTACAGTCATTCAGGTAGCCATTTCTTTAATTTATTATCTTTAAAATATTACTGTTTCCTCAAAACGAGATCACGTATCATATCACTAATTTCTTTCCTACATTGGTTACTCTGATCAATCAAAAGGTTTGAACTACCCTCCACCCAAAGTTCCAATAAAGTTACTTTATAGAAACTGATAAGAGTATTACACAGAAGCGTAGTTAATTTGTATTTAATGTTTTTTTTGTTTAAAGAAAAAACACAATAATAAACCAATACAATCTAAGAAAATAGCAAATACAGTAATATATTCTAATGACAATGCATGAAATTCCACCTGATCTCAGAAAGCTATATGATGAAAGAGACACATCTAAAGAGACACTTTATCTTATATATAAACGTCCACGCGTGGAATTGTGCGTGTCTGTCCAGCTTGGAAGTGAGAGGTGGAGTCAGGGTAAGGGCTCTGCCTCCAAGGAAACAGAAAACTCTCTTAGTCGCTGATAACACAAGCGGGTCCAGCACGTCAGCAAAACGAAACATCAGAAGAAAGACAAAGTCGCTTAGCCGCTAACATCTGTAAAACGGTATCCCTTTTACTTTTCCTCCCGCCGCTAATGCACAAGCGAGGCAAGCATGTTGGCATAATGAATCCTCCTAGGACAGAGATGCCCAGAGTAGTTCCTTTCAATTACCTGACATCTCTACATTTCAATTTTTTTTTCTGATGATTTCAATAGTTTCTAGGACCCTGGGCTTTTTACAGCACAGGCTTACACAGTTGTTATAGAATAAAACAAAATAGATAACACGGTACAACATAGGCCCAGTGTGTTTACTTTAGAATGACATGACTTAATTCTTGCTAAATTAAGAAAACTTTCAGAAATGACCCTGATATTAAGTATTTGTTTCTTATTTGAAATAACACAGTTCAATTTGAGATAACCCCAATGAGTTATACAAGGTGGATTAGGAATTTCCAATTGAAATAAATGCAGGATTATTAACTTGTGTGTTGTAAAATTAATATTTAATATAGTCATATTGTTACTAGGTGTTGTTGAGAAAATGTATTGTGTAAAAATTGTAACCTATGTATTGTGGATATTATATATTGGATTGTAAATTTATTTAACTATTACAATATTGAATGCCACAGTTTTTAGTTGCGGTCGCAGCAGTGTAATGAGTTCTAAGTTTGAACATCATCGTTATGTGCATGTTAGTTAAACTAGCAATTCCAAATTACACCAATAAGTACATTCTTAAAAATAAAGGTGCCAAAGTGATCCTTCAGAGCGATGCCATAGCAAAGCAATTTTTTATTCCCAAAAGAACCACCCACATACAGGTTCCAGAAAGAACTTTAATTTATTTAGATCCCTAACAAATTTCATAGATAACCATTGTCACGCGCTTGCACAATGGGGAAAGCTTCAGGTCTCTGGTGATTGTAATTCCCTGCTGCTCCAGGGGTTAGGGTTCAGGTTGTGTCCTAATCTCTTTTCTCCTCCTCCCTCTGCAGACCACAAGACTGATGGCTAAAACACCAAGGACATCACGTCCGGTGTCTATCCATCTGGACCCACCTCTTCCTGCTGGAAGGACTTAAGACCAGAAGATCTGCCATCTTGAGACAGTTCAAATGGCAACATGTGTCTGGAAAGAAAGTTCCACAATTATTGCAATTTTTTTTGTGTTTTACTTCAGTTTTACAGGGTCACAAGGGTTGTGCCCCAGCTCTGTATCATGGTCTGTCTGTTCTGTTACATCATGAACAGATGCTAGTAGGTTTGTAACATGCCAGTGGGTTCCTAATTTTAAAATGACTATTGCTGCACAAAATACAGGCTAACTTAAGGTTTTCTTGACCTATTAGTATCCTGCTAGGCAGCTTACTTTACATTAGAGAGAAACACATATTGGAAACCTTTTCGAAGCACAAATAACCACATTCATATGCAAAGAACCTTTCCCAGAATTAAACTTTTCTTGGTCAAACAATAGTTCTTCGAGGAAAAACACAACCAAGTACACTCTTAAAAACTTTATGGTTCTTTATTGGGTTGTTTAGTTCTTTGCTTGACCAAGCACCATTTCATTCTTGGGAGGGTTCTTTGCATATGAAATTCTTTCTTTGTTATTTGAAAACTCCCTAATATGCAGAAAAAAGAGAAACCTTTTAATGTTTGGTAGGTTACCTAGCAGGAAACTAACAGATTGAGAAAGCCTAGACTTGGTGTGTGTTATTGCACACGCGAAAGTCCTTTTCAAACCATGACCCATTGGTATTTTATAAATCTGTTACCATCTACTCATGGTTATTTACTTATGGAGTCTATTACAGATCTAAATTAATAAAGGTTCTTTCTGGAACCTTTATGTGGATGGGTCTTTTGGGAACCAAAAATTGATCCCCTGTGGCATCGCTCTAAAGAACCACTCTAGCACCCTTATTTTTAACAGTGTACAGTGCCATTAAGTAACTTTTATTTTTAAGAGTGTTGGTGTTGTGATACACTAATAGACTAACAACTACCTGATCCCTGCCTTCCACTCTGCTTGCAGAATTGGTTCCACCCCCAGGGTTCCTTTCAAGTAATTTCACTAATGATACACACAAATAATTACGTTCAAATCACTTACTATGTTAGAATATTGAGCAGAAGTAATTCTGATTCATGTAGTATGTGCTTACTGTGTAATGTGTCCTATATTGCCACTTAATGTTTTCTAATATAATGAAGATATTTTGAATGTTGTATACGGGATTGTGCATTTTATGTTAATAGTCCAATAGTTGCATTTTAGGTTTGTAGCACAAAGGCAAATTGTTAATAAATGGAGCTATACTGTACTGCTGTAAAGCTCCATTTCATTGCACAACATTAAGTTGCACATCATTTTATGCAGGTCAGTTTTAACACGAATTTAATTAAATAGTCGGCCAGCACAATCAAATTCAGAGTCGCGGAGAGCCACAATCACGGTAGCACTGGACGCGACGTTGGAGCTGTCTCTGGACGGGATGCCAGTCTATGCCGGAGTATTACTGTATAGTGACTCAGCTTCGAGTCACCTATTTGGTGGCCTGAGTTCTGCACCCCGGATTTCGTGAGACGACAGAAAACACATAAAACAAACTGTTCTTCACTACTCTCTGCCCCCGATTTATCATACATTTTACGGAAACAACGATATGTTACTTTTTTTTCTAAAGGTGAAGTAATGCTTTCCAGTTTCGAGAAATCATTTCAAAGCAAACCTTTGAGAGAAACACGGAAGCAAAATGAGCAAATGTAATAAACAAATAAACAAACATACCGAGAGGCTGGTCTCCTCCACCCCGGTTCGGGTTCAAGAAAAGCGAGCGGTCGAAACTCTCAGCATTCTGAGTAACAGCACTCCGAGTTGAGTTTGCCCTTTCACTTGTCACAAGCCCGTACGTAGGTTTAATCACGAAAACGCGCTAAAATACTCTTGTTGTCAGTCCGCCGAGTGCCTGCGCCGCCGACGCCGAGAGACGCTGCCTTCCCGTAAGCATAGCAACGACTGAGGAACGCCGCGTGGTTCTTAAGGAAAGCAAGAGGACTGATTTAATTACAGCTAATGCCGGGAGAGTGAAATTTCATCCTCACTGTTTTAGGTCAGTGTCATTTTGTGTTACTTTAGACGCCTGTGTATTAACAATACAGCGGAACAATCTATATAATTATGCACCAGTCATGTGGAAATTAGCATAATGCCGAATATGACAAGGCAAACTTGACTTTATGGGGCTGGTCAATTGCGTCAACTTTATTAAAGCAATTCAATCAGGTGTAAAACATTACTTTTGACATTTTAGCAACTCCGGCCGGTTTGTAGTAGACCTTATCCTGAATCCATTTGCTTGGTCTTCTAGTCGGTGGAATATTTTGTGCATGGTGGTTAAAAATGATTTGTTATAAGCATATAGTTGTCATACCGCAGTCCCTATCAGAGGCTTTAGCAGGAACTTGGGAACGAGAGTAAGTGGGACAATAAGGGATGCGGACACAGCTGATGTGACAATTAAAAAAGGTGCATTTATTGAAAAAAATACTCCAAAAAGAAATTATAAAAAAAGGCACCTAGATAGTGCAATGATGAATTAAGATGAAAAACAGACAACAAAATAACGTTCCAAAAACTGCATTCAACACATGGCACGAACCAAAAAATGTTCCAAAATAATAATAAAAAAGGCTCAACCCCCTTTTTAATAAGATCTTTCTCCCCTATCCAAAAACTTCTGGGTTAAAGCTGACTTGTCCAGGCAATTCGGAATACCACTCTATTCCCTGCCGATACATCGTCCTGCAGCACACCTGTAGTTCTTCTTCTGGTTTGCACTCAACTCGCCCGGTTCTGGAGTAAAGATTTGCTTTTATCCCGTGTCGAGCATCACCTGACTCGGGTCTAAAACCCCTCGCGCTCCCTAGTCACGCGCCTTCCCTAAACGTTATCTGTGTTGACTGTGCCGCTCGCGACTACGTTGTCGACACTCCGCACCACGTCTTTCTGTTATGCCCACAACCGGCGTCAGCCACGCGCCTCTATGTTACCTCGCAGCGCCGCAGCCTCCGAACATATCGACCGCACTAGAAGAACGCCGGGACGAAGCACAACGGGCAGCTGGCACGCGCCCCAACCCCTACGCTCCAAACCCAAGAACCCACGGTCGCTCCACTTGTGCACCCGAGGAACAAACCGGTAAGTAACAAAAGTTCTTTTATTACAAGGGCAGTGCATGCAAAAAACAAAAAAACAAAAAAGGTTCAAAATACTTTTAAATGACTACATTGGGAGGCGTTTCCTCACAGTAGTATAGCCAGTTTAAATCGATCATTTCAGTTTCAAAAGATCGCCAAACACCTCTATTGGAACACTATATGAAGACTAAATGGATTGTAACATAGCGATCTGTAATAAATCCTGCATGTCCATAATTTCCTTATCAGCACATTGCCTCTAAAAAGTATTCATTCCCTTTGACGTTTTCACATTTTACTGTTACACAAAACTGAATCACACTAGATTTCATTTTGTCTTTTTGAAACTGACCAACAGCAAAAGAAACTTTTAAAGTCAAAATGAAAACCTATCTTTAAAAAGTGAACCGAAATAATTACATATATAAAACACAAAATAATTGATTGGGAACAGGGCCGGATTTATATGAAAAGAGGCCCTAGGCTATTCCACTTATGAGGCCCTTTCACCTTCCATTTTTAAGTTTGTAAATTACATGAGAGATAATAAAATACATCATTATTGTGATATATATCAATATGTTAAATGAAACATGTTGTGATTGGTACTAACCTGTGTGGAAAATTAACGCGTTGATCTTAACCAATACATTTTTATGTTTGTTTATTAGTCATATGCGTAGAATTTCTCCTTATTTTCGGTTCAGTGTTTTAGTGTTCACTGTTTTTAGAATAGTGTAATTTTAATTTTGCTAACAATTTGAATGTAGGCCCCTCTTGATCTTGAGGCCCTAGGCTGAAGCCTAGTTAGCCTATAGGAAAATCCGGCCCTGATTGGGAAAGTATTCACCCCATTCTAACCAGACATTTTATATATACACATTTTACAGCAATTCCAGTCTTGAGTCTGTGTGGACAGGACACTTTACACATCTGGGCAGTGTAATTTTTCCCATTTCTTCTTTGCAAAACCTGCTGAAGCTCTGTCAGGTTGCAAGGGGACAGCAAGAGAACAGCCTTTTGCCAAGTCTAGCCATACATTCCTAATTGCACTGAGATCTGGACTCTGACCTGACCACTCCAGAACATTAAAATTGTTTTTAAACCATTGCTGTGTAGCTTTGGCTTAATGCTTGAAGTCATTTTCATGCTGGAATACCAATCTTGTCTCAAGGATCACAGTTCTAACAGACTACATCAGGTTTTCTTTTAGGATTTGCCTATGTTTTGCTGCTTTCATGCTTGCTTCTACCCTCGCAAGCCTTGGAGGGCTTGCTGCAGGGAACCATCTAAATAGCATGATGCAGCCACTACCAGGCCTCACAGCGGAGATCGTGTGTTTTTGATATTGTGCAGTTTGGTTTATGCCAAAAATGGCATTTAGTCTGTTGGCCATAGTACAGTATCTTCCAATAGCTGACTTAAGA
Organism: Erpetoichthys calabaricus; assembly: GCF_900747795.2. Classification (NCBI taxonomy): domain Eukaryota; kingdom Metazoa; phylum Chordata; class Cladistia; order Polypteriformes; family Polypteridae; genus Erpetoichthys; species Erpetoichthys calabaricus. The sequence goes on along the minus strand of NC_041396.2, from coordinate 73,765,526 downwards.
GTCTCCCATGAACTTTCTGCCATGATGCCATATGTGTATTTTTTCAACAGCGGCTTTCTCTTTGCCACTCTTCCATAAAGTTGTGTCTTGTAAAGCACCCAGGCAACAGTTGTTACAACCATATTTTTGCCATCCCAATTACTGTAGCTTGTAACTCCTTCAGAATTCTCACCTCACTAATCCTTTACTTGAGTGGTCACTCTTACTTTGTGGACAGCCTGCTGTAGACAGATTTACAGCTGTGCCATGCTCTTTCCATTTCTTAATGATTCATTTAATTGGACTCCTAGGGATATTCAGTAACTTGGACATTTGTGCCTATCTTCTGTCTTGTGCTTTTCAGTCACATTTTCCACATTTTCATGTAGTTGCCTGGAGTGTCTTTTTGTCTTCCCAATGTAGGTTTGGCCACTATACTGATTTACAATAAGTTGGCCCTTCCAGATAAGGTGCATTTATATTAAAATCAGTTGAAACTCCTTGCCTACAGACAGGTGATCTCCATTGAACTAATTATGTGATTTACATGTGCCATGTTAAAGGGAGTAAATGCTTATGCAATCAGTTACTTTGTGTTTTATGTTTTTTTAAATTAATTTAGACCACATCTGGGAGACATAATCCTTCCAGCGAGCCCTGCGCCTTTCTCGTGGACTCCTCTCAGCTGGTCGTGCCCCTAAAACCTCCACAGGGAAGCATCTACGAGGCAGCTGTATCAGATACCCGACCCACCTCAATTGTCTCCTTTCGAAACGGTAAGTCAGCGGCTTTACTCCGAGCCTCTCCAATGTTGGCGCTTCTCACCCTGACCCAAAGGGAGAGCCTAGTCACTCTGCAGAGAAAGCTTGTTTCGGCTGCTTATACCTACAATCACATTCTTTCAGTCATTACCGAAAGCTCATAACCATACTGTAGGTGAGGGTACAGACATAGCTGGATTGGTAAATTGAGAACTTTGCCTTTTGATTCATCTCCTTCTTCCCCACTACAGATTAGTAAAGCGACTGCATAACTGGGTATGTTGCCCCAATCTGTCTGTCAATCTCACCATCCCTTTTCTCTTCACTTGTGAACAAGACCCCTGAGGCATTTAAACTTCTCCAGTTGAGGCAGTAATTCCCCACCCTCTCAGAGAGGACAGTCCACATTTTTCCTACTAAGGACCATGAACTCAGATTTGGAGGCACTGATCTTCATACCTGCCACTTCACACTCACAAACTGCCCCAATGTCTGCTGTAGTTTACAGCAGAATGAAGCCAAGAGGACCATATTCTCTGAAAAAAAGCAGTGACGCTATTCAAAGGTCAAGGAACTGGAGCCCCTCTCCTACTGCACCTTGATATCCTGTCCATGAATACCTCAAACAGGATAGGAGACAAAGCACAGCCGTGGCAGAGTCCCACACCCACTGGAAATGGTGCTGATGTTATTCCAAGTATGAGGACACAGCTCTCATTGTGATTATACAAGGACCAAATAGTCCTTATTAGGGGCCCAGAATCCCATAGTCTCCCAGCATACCACACAGCATTCTTTGAGAAATTCTGCCAAATGCCTCCTCTAAGTCCACAAAACAAATGTAGACTGATTGGGCATGAGGGTAAAGAGCTGGCCCACCGTTTTACGGCATGGATGGAATCCATATTGCTCCTCCTGGATGTGAGGTTGCACGACTGGTCAGAGTCATCTTTCTGTTACCCTGGCATAAGCTTTCCCAGGGAGACTGAGGAGTGTGATCCCCAATAGTTGGAGGTCACCCTCCTATCCCCCTTTTTAAAAATGGAGGTGCACCATTGCACAGATAAAAAAGAGAGGGAGGGAGAGAGAGAGAGAATGGGAAACCTTCACAAAATTAGAGGGCAGAAGATCAGTCAACAGACAGTGGCATCTGACTGCTAGTGTACAGAAAGAAAGACAAACAAAGAGACCATAGAAGTTTTCCAAGAAGGTCATAATACCATACAGCAGACATCCAGCAGCACATTCCTTCTAGTTTAGAAAGATCTACCCACATTGTCCAATTTAATGATGAGGTTAGGGTGGATTGCCAGTATACTAATATCTTTTCATTCAAGGGGGCAGGACACTTTCCCTGACTTAGAGAAGCAGTATTGCATTAGTCATTTAATGAAACTGATAGCTGCCTTAGAGACCTAGTTCTTTCAGAGTTACAGAGGGTTCAAAAGTGCAGGGAGCCTTGGAGTGTCAATAGTGAGCACAGAAGGGCCACACCACCTCTAGTAGTGATATGAAGGTTTGGGCATTGGAAGGAGCTTGATTATCATCTCATACTAGAAGTTCAGTTGAATCTAGTGTTGGGAGAAGATGAGGCACAAAGGCTCTCTGACAGGAGGGAAAGTCTAGGTTATCAGAGGGATATGAGACATTGAGAAACAGAGAGAGAAACAGAGGTTGTTTTTATGGTTCATGGTAGGTGAACAAGTCAGTCATTCAACATGAAACAGTGAAGACCTGTGAAGAAAAGCTCAGAATGGTAAAAGTATTTATTTTGTCTTTTTCCATTCTGCTTATATTTTTACTGTTCACCCTATCTCATTTTTGTTATCTTTATAATATCATGCAAATATTGGAAAATGTGGCCCACTGTCATTATTTCAGGTGTGAATAGATGTCAGAAGACTGCCCTATAATGGTAAAGTGTATATAGTATGGGTGTATGGATGCAAGCATATGTTATACATATATCTTTATGTACATTTTGACAGACAAGAAGTAAAGAAATTGTTCTCCATATAGATTATTTATTTGATATAATTATTATTTGCTAAGTATTAATTTGTGGTCATGGATAGAGGGACACAAAACATAAGTACAATATTTAATGAAAGCATATGTTTGCAGCTTAAAATATGTAGCTTAGCTGTTACACAGATACTGTATATCTCCAGTTTAAATTCAGCTCACAGTATCATAGAACAGCATTGATTTTCTTTTCTCATGCAGTGCAATGTAGGCTGCACTAGCATCAGTAAAACTAGTTGGCAAGTAGGGAAACAAGAGAAAAAAGAACTTCTCCATCATTCTAACAACAATATATCTTTGTTTTGGTGCTGAATTGATGAGAGCCTGTATCATGGCATTTGTGATTAGATTAATGTTCTTATTTCCTGCATCCAAACATTTGTTTACATAGTCAGTAATAATTTCTACATATTCTCGGTTAAACACTTCCTTTTGCTGCTCTTTCATTTTGCTCCAAATCCCCTCTGCCATTTTCTTGTTTTGAATCTTAGTAACTGAGCCAAAATTTCTAGGCTGGTTGATACTAACCTGTAAAATAAAATATAAACCAGATGAAGTTGGACTAGTATGTTAGACTTTTTCTAGTTGGAATATATATTCTCTTCTGGAAAGTGTTACACTGAAAATAATTAACACACTAATCTTTTGGTCTTTTAAGATTGATGTCTTCGGCAAAGTGTAGTTATGACTTGACTTCAGTGTTTGTGCCTTATATGTATGAGGGAATTGGAAGAGGCATAATTGTCAATGTAATGGATGTTTAACCTTTCAAAAACAATATTACATGTGTAACAGGATACTCTGTGTTTAAACAAGTTGTTTTTAAGAAATAAAATACCGTATGTAGCAGCTGATATAAATTACTCTGCATAACACCTGCAGGCAGGGTTTTATTATTTAAGCAGTTGCAACAATTCATTACCCTTGAATTCCTAATTTACCTTTACTCCAAAGTCGGACATTTCTATCCTCAAGCAGTCTGGAAAGGCTTCAACTGCTCTCTTGCTTACACTGTATGCACTGTAATGTGGAAGTTTGAAAAAAGAGAGTGTGCTGGAGACAGAAATCACTCGACCTTGAAAGCAAACCACAACTTATTACTGAAATTCTGTGCTTCCTTGTTCAGCTTTATTGTCATGGGTAGGGTCAATTTCACATGTATTTAAATGTGAAGCAGCAATTCAGTTTCCATAAAGACTAGAATGTTTTTTGTAGTCATAGTTTACGCAAAATATACACATCTACTTCCACAAAAAAAACAGGCATTTAATTTTAATTCTTAATGACTGCATACTTCATTTCACTACTGTGTTCACACATAATTAAAGTAAACTGGACTAGGTTTGATTGCAATGTGACAGTGTCCAGACACAAATGTGAAATTTGTATAGATCAATAAAAAGGTGACTAATGCTAGAAGATTTAGCATCTTTTCTACCAGACCTTCCATATCTACATTCATTCTAATAGTAAAATGTATCATCAGTATCCATTTGGAACTAATCTGGGACCCCTGTCTTTCTAACCATGAAGATCTACAAGACTTTATTGCAAATCTGCCTGCTGTATTATTAGTATAGATGTAATTTTTCCTTATAATTCTGAACTCATATACACTTAAAAATGTATACCTTAAAATGTAAATTCTTAATTCTTGTCATATTTTGTGGACAAATATGGTAAAATAGAGTGCTTTTATATATCGGCAATGTTGAAACAGGAAATGTGATGTAATGGTAGCGGACATGGACCTTAGACAACAAGGCTGCTGCTTGTATTCCCAGGTCAACTTCACAGTGTAATTCTAGCCAATTGTGTTTTCTTTTGACCAGCTGTAAAAAAATATTCATTTTTGCAATGTATTTGTGATGCAGTTTGGCATAGTGTTCACTATAGAAAGATGCTATATAAAACAAAGAGTTGTTATTTTTTAAGTCATAATAAAAAAGCCTTTTACCTTGTGTGGCCTAAAGTTTAGCCTGGAATCAGTAGGATGTACTGCATTTTTTGAAATGTTTATATGAAACATTATGTGACCACTTTGATTTTATTGCTACTTTTCTAAGATAATTCTGTTTATTATATTGTTACTCCATGACTCTACAACATTTTCATAACTGTAAATATATCTATACATATTAATAAAAGGCAAAGCCCTCACTGACTCACTGACTGACTGACTGACTGACTGACTCATCACTAATTCTCGAACTTCCCGTGTAGGTGGAAGGCTGAAATTTGGCAGGCTCATTCCTTACAGCTTACTTACAAAAGTTAGGCAGGTTTCATTTCGAAATTCTACGCGTAATGGTCATAACTGGAACATATTTTTTGTCCATATTAATGGAGGAGGCGGAGTCACGTATTGCGTCATCACGCCTCCTACGTAATCACGTGAACTAAAAACAAGGAAGAGATTTACAGCACGAGTCAAACGCGGGAACGAAGGTAAATGACGTTAATTTTTGACTGTCTTTTAATACTGTGTAAGCATACATATTAACACGTGCAATTAAACGTGTGCATTTACAGGGTGATTTCTCAGGCTTAAAAGCTCGCCTTTTATCAAACGCGGGAACAAAGGTAACTGACGTTGTTCACTGTCTTTTAATACTGTGTAACCATACATATTTACACATGTGCAATTAAACGTGTGCATTTACGGGGTGATTTCTCAGGCTTAACAGCTCGCCTTTTACTAAAAAGGTAAATGCAAAACTATTTTCAATCATTCTATGATCTGCTTCTCACAACTGAAGGCACCGTGGCTGATGGTAAATGACGTTAATTTTTGAGTGTCTTTTAATACTGTGTAAGCATACATATTAACACGTGCAATTAAATGTGTGCATTTACGGGGTGATTTCTCAGGCTTAAAAGCTTGCCTTTTATCAAACGCGGGAACAAAGGTAAATCACGTTCTTCACTGTCTTTTAATACTGTGTAACCATACATATTAACACGTGCAATTAAACGTGTGCATTTACGGGGTGATTTCTCAGGCTTAAAAGCTCGCCTTTTACTAAAAAGGTAAATGCAAAACTATTTTCAATCATTCTATGATCTGCTTCTCACAACTGAAGGCACCGTGGCTGATGTTACGTCACTTGCTGTCCAACCATAAGCTTTACCTGGTAGGTAGCCGGACAGTCACTTCACTCCCTTTCGGGAATCGAACCTCTGAGGTTTTCTTTTGTTCTTAATTAAAATTTAAAAGCAATACTTCACCGCAGCTAAGCCCCTCTAGCACTGACGTCCGAGGTTCGATTACCGTAAGCAAGTGCAGTGAGTGTGTAATTACATTCACGGCATTCGTAGTCTGATTCACAATCTGATGGTATGGGTGGTTACCTACGAGGTAACGCTTATACTTGGCCACCAAGTCAGGTCGAAGTGATCACTCGAGTAAAGGCAGCTTCACAAAAAAACAGATCCTTAACAAACTGTTATTAGTATATTTTCCCTCAATTTAAAAACGTTTTATTTTCTTCTTAATAAAAATTTAAAAGCGGTACTTCGCCGGTGCGAGGCGCGTTGATTTGACTGACTGACACATACAGACATATTCATGAGTGCAGGTACTTCGGAAAGAAAGCACCGTGTAAACCTAAAGTTTAAATTAAGTTCATAGACCTACAAAAGGTTGCCATTCATTTGAGGCAAGATTGCTTTTCTTCTGTACAACTATACGTTGCATTCTCAAGAGTGTGCTTGCACGGCTTCAGATATATATATATATATAAATATGTATGTCTATACAGTATATAAATATGTAAGCTTATAAGTACTGCCTTACTTCTCTTTAAGAAAGGAAGATGTAATGATACTTGATTTAAACGATTCCATGTCTTCCTGGGTTTGCGTAGCTTATTGTCAATATCTTTACACCTGTTTTTAACACTTATTTACTGAAACGGGCTTTCACGAAAAAAGTTAGGGCTTTGCTACAGGATACACCCTCCACAAGTTAAGCAAGTAAAAATAAAATATATATTTCTGTTTTATTTAAACCTTTTAAGTTCGTATGCATAGCCCCATTTGGCTGTTTAATTTTTTTTTTTTCTTTCTTCAGTAATATTTAATCTCCTTAAAGAAAAAGAACATATCCATTTTACTTTTTTTGTACCTCTTTAGTAATATTTTAGTGTAAAAGGATAACCAGTATTTAAACCTTTTATGTTACTTTATACATTTATTTTACACAATGTTGAAAAATTAATAAGAAAGCTACATATTTTGGCAGCTGCTGCTTTCATTTTCAATGAAATGAAAAAAGCTCTCCAAGACAAAACGTCAATGAAGAAGAAACAGTTTGCACTATCTAAAAAGGAGAAACCCTCATTTATAAAAGTTTGCTGCAGATGACTTAGCTTATTGTCAATATCTTTACACGTTTTTTTAAGACTTATTGACTGAAACGGGCTTTCACGAAAAAAGTTACGGCTTTGCTACAGGATACACCCTCCACAAGTTAAGCAAGTAAAAATAAAATATATATTTCTGTTTTATTTAAACCTTTTAAGTTCGTATGCATAGCCCCATTTGGCTGTTTAATTTTTTTTTTCTTTCTTCAGTAATATTTAATCTCCTTAAAGAAAAAGAACATATCCATTTTACTTTTTTTGTATCTCTTTAGTAATATTTTAGTGTAAAAGAATAACCAGTATTTAAACCTTTTATGTTACTTTATACATTTATTTTACACAATGTTGAAAAATTAATAAGAAAGCTACATATTTTGGCAGCTGCTGCTTTCATTTTCAATGAAATGAAAAAAGCTCTCCAAGAGAAAACGTCAATGAAGAAGAAACAGTTTGCACTATCTAAAAATCAGAAATCCTCATTTATAAAAGTTTGCTGCAGATGACTTAACTGAAAATAAATGAATAGTTCCTATGTGTATAATACATATTTATCTATTTTACTTATGCCTTTATTCCACCAACTTACAACATCTGAGGTACAATTTGTTACATTACTTTTGTTTTTTGCAGCACAGGCAGTGACTTCCTCACGGTCACACAGTGGTGTCAGTACCAGGATTTGAACTGACAAGCTCCAGGTTTACTGAAATATTACTGAACAAAGAAAAAAAATGAAAACGGGCAAATACGGCTATGCATACAGATGTCCATCCGTCCATTATCCAACCTGCTATATCCTAAATACAGGAGCCAATAAGTACATATGTTTATATACAGTATATATATATATATATATATGTGAATGTATGTATGTATATATGTATGTCTATATATATATATATATATATATATATATATATATATATATATATATATATATATATGTAGATATGTAAATTTGTATATGTATATATATGTTTATGTGGATGTGTATATGTGTATATACGTATGTATATGTAGATATGTGTATATGTAGATATATGTATATATATATGTATATGTATATATATGTTTATGTGTGTCTGTGTGTGTATATTATATATATAAAAGACAGCAACACTCATAACAATGACAACACAATTACATTGACAATCATGTTACGTTATTTTTAAAATGTTTCCTTTTTTTTTTTTCATAACCTCTTTAACACACTACTTCTCCGCTGCGAAGCGCGGGTATTTTGCTAGTAGTCATTAAGTGTCAAGGTTGCTTTTTGCCATTTATGGTCTCACGATAGCTAAAGCCCAGGCAATGAGGATGCGATATGCATACACTGTTTTGTGTCACAATTTGTATGGGAAGACACAATCTCATGAATATATAAGGCATCTGTTCTAATAATATACTCCATTCAGAGTTGTAGGAGACCAGAGCCTGCATTGGCAACACTGGGCACAAGGCAAACAATGAATTAAATACCAGTCTATAAGAGGGTCCACTCATGTACTGTATACAAACCCACTCTTGCACCATATTGGGACAATCCAGTTGCCTTTTAACCTAACACCCACATCTTTGTGAATGTGAGAATACTAAAAAAATATTTTTATGCCTGAAAATTTAAAGAGAAGAGAGGACATGTAAAAACTGAATAAAGAATGTGTGCACATTATTTACGTGGTCCATTTATTTAAACCAATCCAATCCAAGACATTAACCAGCCCTGTATGGTGTGGCAGTCCATTTCAGAACTCCTAAAAATACCCATAGTAACTCTTACTGGCCAGTTTAGAGTTGTCATTTCACCTAACATTCATGCATCTAGGATGTAATGGGAAAATGGGTGTAAATAAAGAAAGCCTTGCAGACACAGAAAAATGCCTGGCAGCCTGTCAGCTAGGCTGGGATTTGAGGCTAAGACTCTAACAATGGCCTTCTGAATTAACAGATAACTCATATAGGGCAGGACCGGCACTTGGAGAACTTGATAGTATTTTTTCCTCTCCTCTTTAATATATTTAATTGATTATTAATAATGCATCATTTTGATTTGCATATTCCAGTGGTATTAACTTTCAAAGGATGAAGGAGAACATCAAGGCTCTTATAAAAGAAATATAAAGAGAGAAAATATGCATGTTTTAAAGATGCTTTCTGTAAATAATAGATTATGCGACAGGAGCAGTGAGTGCAAGAGGCTTTCATTACATTATGGTGTCTTTGCAGTTTTATCCTTTTAATGTGATTGACATCTACTGTACATTTTCTTATGAAGTGCTTGACCAAGTCCCCATTTCCTGGCTTGGTGTACTTATTGTAAGAAAAAGAAAAAATGACAAAACACAGTGGTGGACAAAGCAAGAACTTAATGCTAGTATGGAATGAATAGGAAATGTGGGGCCATCTTTAGTCTCTTCATTTTATTATTAGATACATTGATACCTTTCAGCTGCAGATTAATTATTTACCCTAGAGTCAAACATCTTACAAAAAAAAAATAAAATGATTTGAGCAAGGATATAACTTAATAAAGAGGTGTTCACTTGATGTAACAAAATGGCTTGTATGACACATGATATGACATTAATGTGGTTTATAAAAATGAAAAAATATTAATTAATTTAAAAAAGGGGATTAAATCTATACTAATAAAAGGCAAAGCCCTCACTCACTCACTCATCACTAATTCTCCAACTTCCCGTGTAGGTGGAAGGCTGAAATTTGGCAGGCTCATTCCTTACAGCTTACTTACAAAAGTTAGGCAGGTTTCATTTCGAAATTCAAAGCGTAACGGTCATAACTGGAACCTCTTTTTTGGCCATATACAGTAATGGACTGCAGCTCGCTGGCCGTGGGAGGCGGGGTTGCGTATCGCATCATCACGCCTCACATGTAATCACGTGAACTGACTGTGAAGGAGAAAGGACGGCCTTATATGGCGTTCGTTTATAAAACAGCGGACAGGCTGTGTAAAGGCAGCTTCACAAAAAAACAGATCCTTAACAAATTGTTATTGGTATATTTTCCCTCAATTTAAAAAGGTTTTCTTTTCTTCTTAATTAAAATTTAAAAGCAATACTTCACCGTTGCGAAGCGCGGGAATTTGGCTATATGCAGTGAGTGTGTACGCCTGATGAGCCCAGAATTAGGGCAAAACATGTGTCGCGTACTCTTTGCATTATGTGACAGTAAACTATTTTCAACCATTCTAGGATCTGCTTCTCACAACTGAGGGCACCGTGGCGGATGTTAGCTGACTTGCTGGCCAACCACAAGCGTTACCTGGTAGGTAACCACCCATACAATCTGATTGTGATTCAGACTACGAATGCCGTGAATGTAATTACCCCGATCTACATGCTGTCAAATAAACGAACCACACGCTGTGGCGCAGTGTTAGGGGCTTCACCTCTAGCGCTGATGTCCGAGGTTCGATTCCCGTAAGGAAGTGCAGTGAGTGTGTACGCCTGATGAGCCCAGAATTAGGGCAAAACATGTGTCGCGTACTCTTTGCATTATGTGACAGTAAACTATTTTCAACCATTCTAGGATCTGCTTCTCACAACTGAGGGCACCGTGGCGGATGTTAGCTGACTTGCTGGCCAACCACAAGCGTTACCTGGTAGGTAACCACCCATACAATCTGATTGTGATTCAGACTACGAATGCCGTGAATGTAATTACCCCGATCTACATGCTGTCAAATAAACGAACCACACGCTGTGGCGCAGTGTTAGGGGCTTCACCTCTAGCGCTGATGTCCGAGGTTCGATTCCCGTAAGGAAGTGCAGTGAGTGTGTACGCCTGATGAGCCCAGAATTAGGGCGAAACACGTGTCGCGTACTCTTTGCATTATTTGACAGTAAACTATTTTCAACCATTCTATGATCTGCTTCTCACAACTGAAGGCACCGTGGCGGATGTTAGCTGACTTGCTGGCCAACCATAAGCATTACCTGGTAGATAACCACCCATACAATCAGATTGTGATTCAGAATACGAATGCCGTGAAAATATATATATATATATATATATATATATATATATATATATATATATATATATATATATATATATATATATATATATATATATATATATATATATGTATGTATGTATGTGTGTGTGTGTATGTATGTATGTATGTATGTATGTATGTCTATATTTATATATATGTGCATATGTATATATATGTGTATGTATGTATATATGTATGTCTATATTTATATATATATATATATATATATATGTACATATGTATATATACAGTATATGTAGATATGTAAATTTGTATATGTAGATATGTGTATATGTAGATATGTATGTATATATATATATATATATATATATATATATATATATATATGTATATATGTATATTTATATATATGTTTACATAACCTCTTTAACACACTACTTCTCCGCTGCGAAGCGCGGGTATTTTGCTAGTTTCAAATAATATATAACATCAGTTGTCCAATGACTTAAAAGAGGTGGGTTAGAATTCTTCCAGTTGGGCAAGATAAGTCTATGTGCCAATAGTGAAGTAAAGGCAATTACAATTTGTTTGTCCTTCTCCACTTTAAACCCATCTGAGAGTACACCAAACATAGGTGTTAATGGATTAGGAGAGATTGTGACACCAAGGCTGTCTGAAAGGCATTTAAAGATTTTGGTCCAGAATTATGTTAATTTGGTGTATGCCAAAAACACGGGGCCAATGAGGCTGGAGTTCGATTGCAATGTTTGCAGGTTGGATCTTGCCCTGGAAACATTTTGGACAATTTTAAACAAGACAGATGTGCTCGATAAAAGATTTTAAGTTTAGTAATTGTATGCATTGCACATATGGAACTAGAGTGAGTTCTATGCATGGCTGACATCCACTCCTTTTCTGAAATGTTGAGTAAGAGAACCTTTTCCCACTCTTTCTGTAATCTGGGATCTTTGAAAGGAAGGGACATTAAAAAGTTAGAAAGTTAGGTAGAGCCATGCCACCTTCTACCTTAGGTCTTTGTGAGGTTGTCCTTTGAATACATGGATATTTTGAATTCCAAATAAATGAGTTTATGATTGAATCTAACTTCTTAAAAAATTATATGTTAATGTATATGGGAATGCTTTGAAATTGAAAAAGAAGCTTAGGAAGGATATTCATCTTCACAATGTTAATTCTTTCAGCTAAAGTGAGATGAAGGGAAGACTACCTATGAAGGTCTTGCCTAAGTTTTTTCATGCAGATAGCAAAATTTTGTTGATAAAGAACTTTATGTTTACTTGTGATGTTTACCATAGATATTTAAACTGATCTGCGATGATAAAAGGGAAGGTGTCCAATCTAATATTTTGTGTTAGAGAGTTCACTGGAATGAGCGGTTCGGTGGCAACTCGGCGAAAAGACAACTCGCCGAAAGGACAACTTGCCGAAAGACAACTTGGCGACATCCTTTACCAGTTAGGTAATAGTTAGGGATGCACCGATACAGAAACGGGTATCTGGTATCGGCCTCGATACCACATTTTCTAAAGTACTCGTACTCGTTAAAAGTCCCCCGATACCGGGGACCGATACCACGGTCTGAGAAATGTCTATGTTTGAGCGGCGTGTAAGGGGTTAATCACAGGCGCCGAGTGCCCGCCCCCAGGCCCCGGCTGCAGCTCAGAGCGGGGAGAAGGCGAGGCGAGAGATGTCAGCCGTGTGGAACTATTTCAAAGTGAATGAAGATGACAAAACAAAGGCAGACTGCAAATTGTGCTCAGCGAAATTGTCCAGAGGAGGCTCAAAAGGTAGCGCATTTAACACAAGTAATTTAATCAAGCACCCAAAATCCCAACACGACGACGAGTACAAAGAGTTTACCCACGCTTCTAAACCAACACAACCCACGCTGCAGCAAACTCTTGCAAGACGAAAGAAAATGTCCAGAGACAATCCACGTGCTGTGAAAATAACACAGGCAATTATCGAGTACATTGCATTGAGTGACCAGCCACTCTGAGGTAGAAAATGTGGGATTCCTGCGTCTCCTCCATGTTCTGGAGCCCAAATATGATTTCCCAAGCCGCCGCTACATGACTGACACGGAGCTGCCTAAACTACACGACTCCGTGAAAAAAACATATCCACAGCCTACTGCAAGCCTCCTCTGCGTTTAGTTTCACCACGGATATTTGGACAAGCAGTGTTAGCCCCGTGTCGCTAATTAGCCTAACCTCCCAGTGGATAGACGAGAGTTTCTTGTTTTTTTTTTGTTAAGTTATATGACTAAAGCTGTTACCTGTAAATTTAAATCATGTTTTTATTAAGTACTCGGTATCGGCAAGTACTCGGCATTGGCGAGTACTGAAATGCAAGTACTCGTACTCGTACTCGTTTTCCAAAAAAGTGGTATCGGTGCATCCCTAGTAATAGTTAGGTTCAAAGAGATTTTTTAATTATATTTAAATGACAATGTGATTTAAAATGTTGAAAATAAATGTATATAATTGACGAACTAACTTTATTCTGCAGATGGAACAAACTCTATCTTACATTACCTTCTGCAACTAAAATTGCTAATCCTTTATATAAATTGTATTAGATAGATAGATACTTTATTAATCCCAAGGGGAAATTCACATACTCCAGCAGCAGCATACTGATAAAGAACAGTATTAAATTAAAGAGTGATAACAACGCAGGTATACAGACAGACTATACCTTTATATAATTTTAACGTTTAACCAAACCGGGGGGAATTGAAAAGTCGCATAGTGTGGGGGAGGAACGATCTCCTCAGTCTGTCAGTGGAGCAGGACATTGACAGCAGTTTGTCACTGAAGCTGCTCCTCTGTCTGGAGATGATACTGTTCAGTGGATGTAGTGGATTCTCCATGATTGACAGGAGCCTGCTCAGCGCCCGTCGCTCTGCCACGGATGTCAAACTGTCCAGCTCCGTGCCTACAATAGAGCCTGCCTTCCTCACCAGTTTGTCCAGGCGTGAGGCGTCCCTCTTCTTTATGCTGCTTCCCCAACACACCACTGCGTAGAAGAGGGCGCTCGCCACAACCATCTGATAGAACATCTGCAGCATCTTATTGCAGATGTTGAAGGACGCCAGCCTTCTAAGGAAGTATAGTCGGCTCTGTCCTTTCTTACACAGAGCATCAGTATTGGCAGTCCAGTCCAATTTATCATCCAGCTGCACTCCCAGGTATTTATAGGTTTGCACCCTCTGCACACAGTCACCTCTGATGAACACGGGGTCCATGAGGGGCCTGGGCCTCCTAAAATCCACCACCAGCTCCTTGGTTTTGCTGGTGTTCAGTTGTAGGTGGTTTGAGTCACACCATTTAACAAAGTCTTTGATTAGGTTCCTATACTTCTCTTCCTGCCCATTCCTGATGCAGCCCACGATAGCAGTGTCGTCAGCGAACTTTTGCACGTGGCAGGACTCCGAGTTGTATTGGAAGTGTATATAGGCTGAACAGGACCGGAGAAAGTACAGTCCCCTGCAGTGCAACGCTCCTGTGTTGCTGACCACAATGTCAGACCTGCAGTTCCCAAGACGCACATACTGAGGTCTGTGTGTAAGATAGTCCATGATCCATGCAACCAGGTATGAATCTACTCCCATCTCTGTCAGCTTGTCCCTAAGGAGCATAGGTTGGATGGTGCTGAAGGCGCTAGAGAAGTCAAGAAACATAATTCTTACAGCACCACTGCCTCTGTCCAAGTGGGAGAGGGATCGGTGTAGCATGTAGATGATGGCATCCTCCGCTCCCACCTTCTCCTGGTATGCGAACTGCAGAGGGTCGAGGGCGTGGCAGGACCTGTGGCCTTAGGTGGTGAAGCAGCAGCCGCTCCATGGTCTTCATCACATGTGACGTCAGAGCGACAGGCCGGAAGTCATTCAGCTCACTAGGACGTGATATCTTTGGGACGGGGGTGATGCAAGATGTTTTCCAAAGCCTCGGGACTCTCCCCTGTTCCAGGCTCAGGTTGAAGATGCGCTGTAGAGGACTCCCCAGCTCCAGCGCACAGGCCTTCAGCAGTCGTGGCGATACTCCATCTGGACCCACTGCTTTGCTGGCACAAAGTCTCCTCAGCTCTCTGCTCACCTGGGCTGCTGTAATTGTGGGTGGGGATGTCTCTCCTATGCTGGTATCAGCAGAAGGATGGTTGGAGGGTGCAGTACTCTGAGGTGAGAGTGGGTTAGGGTGGTCAAACCTGTTAAAAAAGTTGTTCATCTGGTTTGCTCTCTCCAAATCTCTCTCGATGGTGGCACCCCGCTTCGAGCTGCAGCCAGTCATGTTCTTCATCCCATCCCACATTTCCTTCATGCTGTTGTTCTGCAACTTCTGCTCCAGCTTTCTCCTGTACTGCTCCATCGCTGCCCTGAGCTGGACTGATTTGATTAAGATGATTAATAAATTTGATTAATAGTTAATCGTATGATAACGATATTTAGAATACAAAAGGTGACCTGCGAATACGGCTTAAGGAATACCTTTATACTCAATGTATTGGGACTATCATAAAGCAGGTGATTCTGTGGATTTTCCAGCACCCTACGTTGTCATTTAAATATCATTAAAAAATCTCTTAGAACCTAACTATTACCTAACTGGTAAAGGATGTCGCCGAGTTGTCTTTTCACCAAGTTGTCTGTTGCCCAGTTGCCCCTGAACAGGAAAGAGCACACTTTTATTCAAATTAATTTTGAGTCCAGAAATCTTTTGAAATTCTGCTAGTGTTGTGGATCTGAAATATATAGTACCATATCATCTGCTTATAATGATATTTTCTGTTCAAGTCCTACTCTGATAATTCCCTTTATCTCATAAGCATTTCGAAAGTAAACTGCCAGTGGCTCAATGGCGATTGCCAACAGCAGTGGTGACAGGGGGCATCCTTGTCTAGTATCACGTTCTAGTTTTGAAGTAGTCTGAAATAACGTTTTTAATACAAACGGAAGCTTCTGGACTGGTATACAGTAGTTTGATCCATTCACATATGTTCGGACCAAGCCCAAATTTCTCCAATGTTGTAAAAAGGTAGTCAAATGCTTTTTCTGCATCCAACAATAATAATATCTCCAGAGTGTTAGACTTTGTGGGTGAATATATTACATTAACACATATATTGTTCTTGAACCTTTTGTGAAAGTGTTTATTTGATCTTTGGAAATCAGGTTTCACACATTCTATAGTTTTATGCCCACATTTTGTAACATTTATTACTAAAACTAGCAAAATACCCGCGCTTCGCAGCGGAGAAGTAGTGTGTTAAAGAGGTTATGAAAAAGTAAAGGAAACATTTTAAAAATAACGTAACATGATTGTCAATGTAATTGTGTTGTCATTGTTATGAGTGTTGCTGTCATATCCATACTAATAAAAGGCAAAGCCCTCACTGACTCACTGACTGACTGACTGACTCATCACTAATTCTGCAACTTCCCGTTTAGGTGGAAGGCTGAAATTTGGCAGGCTGATTCCTTACAGCTTACTTACAAAAGTTAGGCAGGTTTCATTTCGAAATTCAACGCGTAATGGTCATAACTGGAACCTCTTTTTTCACAATATACTGTAATGGACAGCAGCTCGATGGCCGTGGGAGGAGGAGTTGAGTGTCACGTCATCACGCCTCCCACGTAATCACATGAAAAGACTGTGAGCGCAGTAGGGACAAATGAAGGAGGAGCCGCAAACAGCGAAGAACAAAAAATTCATTAAACAATTGAGAAGGGAGCGAGTGAAGCATACAAGCATGTTCATAAGGGAAACAAAGCACGGTGTAAAACGTAAGTTTAAATTAAGTTTATAGAAACGCTCCCGCTGCGGATTGCAATAACATATTCGCAAGATAAAAGTTTAATGAGAAGACACGAGGTATAAACGAACCACACGCCGTAGCGCAACGTTAGGGGCAACAGTTTCAACCATTCTATGATCTGCCTCTCGCAACTGAAAGACGGCACATGGTGGATGTTAGCCCACTTGCTGACCGCAACGTTAGGGGCTTCAACTCTGGCGCTGACGATATTCGATTCTCGAGAGGGGATGCAGTAAGTGTGTATGCCTGATTGTTATCTCTGACCATGCCCCTCTAGTCTTGGAGCTAAAATCATTAAGCCCCTCACACTCACCTCGCAGATGGCGTCTTAACCCTCTTTTATTGGCAGACGAGAACTGCACAGAATTTATATCCAAACAAATCAGCTTCTTCCTAGAGACAAACACGTCCACAGAGGTTTCTGCAGGAACACTCTGGGAAACTTTAAAGGCCTTCTTAAGAGGCCAGATTATTTCATATCTTTCCCATAGAAATAAATTAGAAACCAAGAAAGTGTCAGAGCTAAGAAATGAAATTACTAGAATAGATGAAGAACAAGCCAGGCGTCCAAGTGAAGCTCTTCACAGGAAAAGGCAGGCCCTGCATACAGAACTTAACATCTTAACAACTAAAGAAACTGAACAACTTATTTATAAGTCTAGACAGCATTACTATGAACACGGAGAAAAAGCTAATAAGCTTTTAGCTCAACAAATTCATAAACAAGAAGTTCACAATGCAATACCAGTAATCACCAACAAGAATGGAGAAGAAATCATCGACCATAATAAAATAATGCACACATTTAGAGATTACTATAAGTCTTTATATTCCACTGAGCCCAAAGAAGACAACACGCAATCTAATGCATTTCTGGATAATTCACAAATACCACAAATAGATGCTTTAAGTGCTGAGGAACTGGATAAACCTCTAACGCTAACAGAATTACTAGACGCTATAAAGTCACTACAAAGCGGGAAATCATCAGGCCCTGATGGTTACCCCGTAGAGTTTTATAAGAAATTCTCCACTCAGCTAGCTCCACTCTTATTGGTAACATTTACAGAAGCTAAAGACCACCAAATACTACCTCAAACATTTCGACAAGCATCAATCACCGTCTTTCCTAAACAAAATAAGGACTTGTTACAATGTGCATCATATAGACCAATTTCACTCCTGAATAATGATGTTAAGATACTCTCAAAAATCCTAGCTAGAAGGATGGAGAAAGTGCTGCCCTCGGTAATATCACAAGATCAAACTGGATTTATTAAAGGCCGACATCTATCTTCAAATCTCCGACGCTTGTTTAATGTTATATATTCACCAGCAAAATCAAACACCCCAGAAATATTACTATCATTAGACGCAGAAAAGGCATTTGACATGATCGAATGGAATTACCTTTTCACTGCATTGGAGAAATTTGGGTTTGGCCCGAATATTTGTGCTTGGATCAAACTACTGTATACCAGTCCAGAAGCTTCAGTTTGTATTAATAACATTTGCTCAGACTACTTTAAACTAGAACGTGGTACCAGACAAGGATGTCCCTTGTCGCCACTGTTGTTTGCAATCACTATTGAACCACTGGCGGTTCACTGCAGAAATTCTTATCAGATAAAGGGGATTATCAGAGAAGGACTGGAACAGAAAATTTCTCTATATGCAGATGATATGGTCTTATATATATGGGACCCAGAAAACACTGTCCCTGCTGTTTTAACAGCACTAACAGAATTTCAAAAGATATCTGGTCTTAGAATTAATCTGAATAAAAGTATACTCTTTCCAGTGAATTCACAAGCATATAATATTAAATTAGACACCCTACCTTTTACCATAGCAGATCAGTTTAAATACCTAGGGGTAAATATCACAAGTAAACATAAAGCTCTTTATCAACAAAATTTTGGCGTCTGTATGGAAAAAATTAAGCAAGACTTGCATAGATGGTCAACCCTTCATCTCACTCTAGCCGGAAGAATTAACATTGTTAAGATGAATATCCTTCCTAAACTTCTCTTTTTATTTCAAAACATTTCAATATATATCAATAAATCGTTTTTTAAACAGTTAGATTCAATAATAACCTCATTCATTTGGAACTCAAAACACCCACGTATCCGAAGAGCGACCCTACAAAGACCTCAGGCAGAAGGTGGCATGGCTTTACCTAATTTTCAGTTTTATTACTGGGCAGCAAACATACTAGCCATAAAAACCTGGACACAAATAAATGCACATACACAGGCTTGGTCCGCAATAGAAGTAAAATCCTGTAGTACTTCTTTATATTCCCTGCTCTGCTCTCCAATAAATGAAAGTTATCACAAATATACTAATAACCCAATTGTGCTTTACTCACTCAGAATATGGAACCAAATTAGGAAGCATTTTAAGATGGAAAATCTTTTATCAGTGGCACCTCTGCAAGGGAACCACCTCTTTCAACCTTCGCAAGTATATCCAGTTTTTAATACCTGGAAAAGTTTTGGGATTAAAATGCTCAGAGATCTTTATATAGACAACATATTTACATCTTTTGAACAATTACGTTCAAAATTTAACCTCCCAGCTACGCATTTCTTTTACTATCTTCAAATTAGAAATTTTGTTAAACAGAAATTGCCCGATTTCCCCCACCTTGCACCCTCCACACTGCTGGAAAAAATACTGCTCAATTCCGAAGAAACAAACACTATTTCCGCAATATATAAAATCTTATTAGAGTCCCTACCTTTCAAGGATCCAAGAGGACATTGGGAAGAAGATCTCTTAATCAATATATCAGAAAAGGAGTGGAAGGTAGCAAAGCAGAGAATTCACTCGAGTTCTATATGCGCAAAGCATAGAATTATTCAACTAAAAATTATATATCGAGCTCATCTGTCTCGCTTAAAACTGTCCAAAATGTTTCCAGGCCAGGATCCAACCTGCGAACGCTGCGACCAAGCTCCTGCCTCACTGGGTCACATGTTCTGGGCCTGCACCAAACTAACATCATTTTGGACAAAAATTTTTAAGTGCCTCTCAGACAGCCTTAGTATCACAATCCCTCCTAACCCACTAACAGCTGTGTTTGGTGTCCTTCCAGATGGACTGGAATTGGAGAAGGACAAGCAAACGGTGATTGCATTCACTACACTTTTGGCACGCAGACTTATTTTGTTAAATTGGAAGAATCCTAATTCTCCTCTTATAAGTCAGTGGGAAACCGATGTTTTATATTATTTGAATTTGGAAAAAATCAAATTTTCAGTTAGAGGATCTGTACAAAATTTTTTCAAAACATGGCAGGATTTAATCAATATTATTTTAGAATAAGAGAAATAACTATTATTGCATTTAACTCCCTTCTCCATCTCATATTTACATAGATATTTACTTCTCCCTTTCTTTTGTCTAATGTTGCCTTATTAAAAAGCTTAAAGAAATTTTCCTTTAGCTAAGCTCTCCTTCTCAGGGGTGGGGTTTGATTTGTTTTCAAATTTGTTGGGTTATAAATTGATCTGTTTGTATGGAATGATTACAATGAAAATTAATAAAATAAAAATATTAAAAAAAAAAAAAAAAAAGAAAACGAATGCCATGAATTTAATTACCACGATCTACATACTGTCAAATAAACGAAACACATGCCGTAGCGGGACAGCTGTGAAAAGCGAGGTTCACAAAAAAACCGATCCTTAACAAATTGTTATTGGTGTATTTTCGATCCGTTTAAAAAGGTTTTACTTTCTTCTTAAAAAATTAAAAGCAGTACTTCGCCGCAACGAAGCGCGAGAATTTGGCTATATATATCTGCTTCTCACAATTAAAAGAGGGCACGTGGCTGATTTTAGACGACTTCATGACCAAACATAAGTGTTACCTGCCAGGTAGGGTTACCACTTTTAATACAAAAAAATAAGTGACGCATACTGCAGCGGGTGCCACATCCCAGTGCCAACAGTTTGCAGACTCTACTTAAAAGACCCGCCCTCCTCACTGGACAATTAAAAAGACCAATCAAACTAACGATGGCATCAAGTATTACCCAATCAAAAGTAGGAAAGGAGGCATCTTCATAAAATGCGTGTGGGATGATTTGCATGAGACGCTGCTTTAAAAAAAATGAACAAAAAAAATACGGGACAAATTCCGTCCCGTATTGATTCAAAACGGGACGAGCAATTTCATTCTCAAATACGGGACGATTCCGTATTTTAAAGGACGGGTAGCAACCCTACAGTGCCAGGTAACCACCCATACAATCAGATTGTGATTCAGACTAGGAATGCAATGAATGTAATTACCTCGATCTACATACAAGGCAAAAGTCTTGCAACATTCAAAGATGATGGCTTGGGATAAGTACACCATAGAACATAAAAGAGCTTATGAAGCCTTGAACTGAAAAAAGCAAGATCTCAGAGATCGTAAAAAAAAAAATAGGAGGTAATGTCGTTTTACTCGCTGTAGATTTTAGTCAAACATTACCAGTTATTTCACGAGGAGACCAGCAGATGAACTCAACGCGTGTTTAAAATCCATGCTTCTCCCACGCTCGGTTATATGTCGCGTGTTCTCGGGTAGGTGCACCAAAAAATGTATACATTTAAGCATGTAATGAGCAAACAAAAAATGAGGTATACCCGAAGGCACTGCAGTAGTACTTAATGTAACTTTACTTCTTAAATGTTAATGTTTTACTGTTTAATAATTTATACGCTTCTTATATGTTGTTCAAATTCTTTTATCAAAATACCAGTGACAGCGCAATGCACGATAACGTGGAGTGAATACACCATACGCATCCGCCCACGGCCGCCCTGGTGTGCGCAGATAGGAGTTGATTCTACAATAAAATAAAATAAAGATAAAAACCCAGGATTGTTTCCTGCCTTGTGCTCTGTGTTGGCTGGGATTGGCTCCAGCAGACCATCGTGACACTGTGTTCAGATTCAGCGGGGTTGGAAAATGGATGGATGGAAGATGTAATACACAAAATGTCCTAAAAGATGACTAAGAAATCAGCAGATGTCCTGTAAATAACAAGACTGAACAGTTGCTATATACACACAGAAATTTCATGGGTGATGGCCTAATCAAAAGGATAGGAATATAATACTGTAATAAGAATGTAATAAAACAGACTTTTATTTTTAATAAGTTATTTGGGTGTAGTCCAAAAAAACAATCAGAGTAAAAGTATGCATTGATTGACACTGTATGTAAATTCAATAGTTTATACAATGAACCTCTGCCCTCTGTTTCTTGATCATTCTGACCATACTGTAACAGACTGCAGAGATACTCCCTCTTCAGTACATTTTTGCAAGAGTAATAAAGGAGCTTTTCTCCAGCTTGATTAGGTAGAGGATAAGTTTCATTCTTTAACATGTCTGATTTCTACCACATTCACAACAATATTCATTAAGAAGCAAAGGAAATTAATTCTAGAGCTAATTTAGTCTAAAAGAGGAGATTATGGCAATAATTTACGTCCATCTAGAGGAAAAAGGAGAAAGCACATATTAAAGGGATCATAATGGATGGGCTTTAACAAAAAAATATCTCTTTATGCTGATATTATAGTGCTGTGCATCTCAGACCCAATCTCACCGCATGTTATTCATAAATCTGTTGGATGAATTTTGTATAATCCCTGGATTTAAAATGAATTTGAACAAGAACACTCTTTTCCCAGTGAATGCTCCCGTACATCAGAATAAACTTTACCATTTTTCATTGATTATGTCAGTATAGTTTAATTATGTAGAATAAACCTAAAGATCTGTTCAAAATTAATTCTGACAATCTGCTAGAAAATATTAAACAAGCCAATTATAGATGGTTTTTACTATGTCATGCTTTTTCTGGGAGAATTAATATTGTCAAAATGAGTATTCTTGCAAGACTCATACATGTTTTTTCAGACTGTTGGAACACAGAATGTGTCTGAGGATTGTGAGAAATTACATTAACCAGGAGATGGATTATGCAAAGAGAGATGTGGCTATGCAAAGATAGGGTCAGTGCTGTGAGATCGAACTTGGAAATGGCAACAGTGTTTCCTTAAGAGGCATTAGCTCTCTGGAAATGTTTTCTTTTCAATTGCGGCGTTTTAATTAACCTGAATTTAAATAATTATAAATAAAAAGGTATTATCCCCCTCCCACCCATCATGCAATATGACGGTTACAAGATTACACGAGAAGTATAAAGGATAATTTAGCTCTTTACTGACGGTTTCACGCGGATATCACAAACGGGAAGCTTATGACAGACTCTCAAGCATGTGGGTGTCTTGACCTACGCAGTCTGCCATGTTTCGTTGCCACGCTGAAAGGATTTTCACCGGACGGAAGACATAATCTTCCGCCCGGCAGCTTCAAAGTGTTGGCCGTAGGTCCATCCTTATATTCTGGTTGCTCCATGTGCAGGCTCCCTCTCTCGATCCAAACAAGGACAGGAAAGGACTCAAATCCCACCTTCAAAAATACAGGAATAGCACAATGCCTACATACAGTTCTCATTCTCACAACAAGGAAAGAGGATATTGTACTGACAGAAGACAGAAATATACTAGTCTGTCTTTAGGCTGACTATTCAATTCTCCAGTTGTCTTTGGCTCTCTAGTCCTGTGCTTGGCTCGGCAATTCTAAATGCTGATGCTGATCCCCTGTGTACCATACTTGGTCTGCCTGTATGAATGAGTCCATAACAGTGGGCACAGAGAACAGTGACACTAAACTTAATAATAAAATATAACAAACAGAAATCAATAAAGGTTCAAGATGCTAATTGTAAGCTGTACGTCAGGAGCAAAATGAAGTTGAAAATCAGAAACACAAAGTTAGCACAGCAGCCTACTTGAATTAGAAAGCTGACTACACTACAGGGAGACATTGAATGTTGCATATCCACTGAGGAATAATTTAAAATCTGAATGGCACATTTAAAAAATGTCACTTCCATGACATCATCTTTTAGAAGACTGTGGTCATTTGACATCTTCAGAGAAAAAAAGGTGATCCAAAAACATATTCAAAACATATCAAGATAAAAAAATAAATCAGGACTTGGTCTCGTCTGTTGCGAGAGATGGATGTCTGAAATGGAGCTCCGTTAGCAGCGGTGTTATTTTTATATTATTTCCTTATTACCCTGAGATACGTATCCTGTATTTATCCAACCCGAGGGTTCTACTACAGCATACACTGTATGTAAACATGGTTGGCAAGAAAGGGGCTCAGAAAGAAATGGAAAAGAAAACTAAAGCTGCATCCAAGCCCAGACTGACAAGTTCATGTTCAAGCTCAAGGTACGGCCTTTAAGAGACTGACCTGGAACAGATGGACGAAAGCCCAGACTCCTCAGGACCACGGTCCGCAGCATCGTCTCCAGTTAAGAGCGAAATGGGGAGCGAATGTGTGAGTGACGCAGGTCACAATAGCTTGCCGATTGGAGAAGATCATTTGAAACTGGAAAAGGCCTTGCAGTCCGCGCTTTCACCTACTCCATGCGAGCCGGGAACATCGGCTGTAATAGAGCCCGCATCTTCACCTATGGTGCTCACAAGCAGAAATGATCTGTCCAGACTGAGCTCAAGCAAGAGATAAAGAATGATATAAAGAAAAGCGAAAAGGCAAGTGAGAAGGCAAGTGAGAAGCTGCGACGGGAGCTGCAAGAGCTGCGGCAGAATAACAAAGACTCAGAGAAACGTGTATATATTCGCTTTGAGGCGGCCTTTAATGGTATGCTGGATAAAATTGAGGAGCACATTCAGGAAAATGTGTCTAAACTGAGCACATTTGCCAGTCAGCTGGAGGATGTTAAGCAGGCATTCACGACTCGAATTGAAATAGCCGAAAATCTAGCATCCACCGCTGATGGAAAAGCAACAGCTGCCAGTTTCGAATGCAAAAAACGAGGAGACAGACTTGCTGCTCTGGAAGATGGAAGCAGAAGGAATAATATTAGAATCAAAGGTCTACCTGAGAATCGTGGAAGTCCAAACCCAGTGAAATTCACAGCTGAACTATTCTCTAAAGTAATTGGAGAGGACTTTAAATCAGATACCGAGATAGCAGCAGCTTATCGCATACGCGGATCAAATACCTTTAGACCTAGGTCTTTTATTATCCGCTTCGAGAGATTATTATGTAAGCTAGATGTGATGGCACTCCTTAGATGCAAGCAAGAGATTATATCTGAAAATAACCACATTCGTATTTTCCCTGATTTGTCTCCCGCAACAGCTGCTAAACGTGCAGCCTTCTACAACATTAAACAGCAAGCCGACATCAAATACAGCCTCTTGCACCCTGCCAAACTGAAAGTGGATGTGCAAGGCCAATACTACATCTTTTCCAGGAAGAAAGAAGCAGAAAAGGAATTAAGAAAGCTGATCCCGACACTATTCTGAAACACAATAGTGAGTTGCATCCTGTCATGGCATGGCAAGGAGATACTGTATCACCTGCTGTCCGATCCACTTGTAATGATACGGGTATTACAATTATACATCCTTTTCATTACTCGGACGCTTTCTGTTTATGTTTTAATTACAGTTATAGACGTGTGTGTGGAAGAAATTAACTTTTTTTTACTACCCTAAAAGAGACTGTTTAACATCATACCCTTGGTTTATTGTTATTATTGCGTTAAGACTTACTATGCTTATCCTGGACCACTTTCTAACACCATCCCCTGGGTTTATTATCTTATTACTTTAAGATTGCTGAAGATTATATTATATATTTTATGCTTATAGTTTGTTGTTGATTATATATAATCATAGTTTGTTAATGATTATATTTTAGGCATATAGTATTTAAATTATATTGGCAAAAGATATCTCTACTTTTTAATCCTAAAACGCCGCTGCGTGGGGGCTTGTTTTTGCTTTGGATGTGCTCTGTCTCTGGGTATGTCAGAGGACCGAGACTTTGTGAAGTGGGGTCCAGCCTCACGTGGGGAGGCAAAATGGGGGAGGGGGGATAAAGGGGGGAGAGAAAGAGAGCAGGCTATATCTAATCTATCCTTTTAATCCTTATAATTATAACTACCAACGTAACAATAGACTGCATGGCAATAACTCATGGGGATATAGGAAATTAAGGTTAAAGCTGTCTCACTTCCAGTAAAGACTATAAAATGACATCAAAACTCAGAATCAATATCTCCATGATGGGACAGTTAACTTTGTGAGCTGGAATGTTAAAAGGCCTGAATCACGAATTAAAGAGAAAGAAAGTACTCTCTCACCTAACAGGTTTAAACGCTAAAATAGTATTTTTACAGGAGACCCACTTACTAAGCAAGGATCAGTTCCGTCTGCAAAAGGACTGGGCTGGCTGAATTTTCCATTCTAGCTTTACAAAGAAAACTAGAGGTGTGGGAATTCTCATAGAACAGTCTCGTTTGTAGCATCAGATGTAGTATCTGATCTGGAAGGGAGATATGTGATGGTCATGGGCAACTTATTTAACTGTAAAATGATTTTGATAATTGTTTATGCACCTACTGTCGATGATAAGGAATTCATACAAAACGTATTTGCATCCATTCCCAATGTGAACATTCATAAGATGATAATGGCCGGGGAGTTTAATTGTGTTTTAAATCCACTCTTAGATAGGACTCCTGTCACAGGGGGGATGACATCTAACACTGCAAAGATAATTACACAGTTTGTAACTGACCACAACTTATCAGACCCCTGGAGGTTTCTAAACCAAAACTCAAGAACATATACTTTCTACTCACCAGTACACCATTGCTACTCAAGAATAGATTATTTCTTTATAGATAATAATTTCTTGCCTACGATTAAATCTTGCAAGTACAATGTAATTGTTATTTCCAACCATGCACCTCTGATCTTGGAGCTAAAGTCACTATGCCCCACACACTCACCTCGTAGATGGCGTCTTAACCCGCTTCTATTAGCAGGCGAGAACTGTACAGAATTTATATCCAAACAAATCAGTTTCTTCCTAGAGACAAATACATCCCCAGAGGTTTCTGCAGGAATAGTTTGGGAAACTCTAAACGCCTTCTTAACAGGACAGATTATTTCACATCTTTCCCACAGGAATAAATTAGAAACCAAGAAAGTATCAGAACTAAAAAGCGAAATTACTAGAATAGATGAAGAACATGCCTGGCTTTCAAGCGAGGCTCAATATAGGAAAAGGCAGGCTGTGCTTTCAGAACTCAACCTCTAGACAACTAAAGAAGCTGAACAACTAATTTATAAATCCAGACATCATTACTATGAACACGGAGAAAAAGCTAATAAGCTTTTAGCTCAACAAATCCATAAGCAAGAAGTTCGAATTGCAATCCCAGTAATCACCAACACGAACAGAGACAAAATCATTGACCATAAAAATATAATGCACACATTTAGAGACTACTATAAATCCTTATATTCTACTGAGTTTAAAGAAGACAACATACAATCTAATGCATTTCTGGATACATTACAGTTACCACAAATAGATACTTTTAGTGCGGAGGAACTGGATAAACCTCTGGCGCTATCAGAATTACTAGATGCTATAAAGTCATTTCAAGGCAGGAAATCAGCAGGCCCTAATGGCTACCCTACAGAATTTTATAAGAAATTCTCCACTCAGCTAGCTCCCCTCCTATTAGTAACATTTACAGAAGCTAGAGACAATCAAATTCTATCAAACTTTTCACCAAGCATTTCCTAAACAAAATAAGGACTTATTACAATGTGCATCATACAGACCAATTTCACTTCCGAATAATGATGTTAAGATACTCTCAGAAATCATAGCTAGAAGGATGGAGAAAGTGCTGCCTTCGGTAATATCACAAGATCAAACTGGATTTATCAAGGGTCAACACTTATCCTCCAATCTTCGATGCCTGTTTAATGTAATATACTCGCCAACAAAGTCAAACACCCCAGAAATATTATTATCAGTGGATGCAGAAAAAGCATTTGACAAGATTGAATGGAAATACCTTTTCACTACATTAGAGAAATTTGGGTTTGGCCTGAACATTTGTGCATGGATGAAACTACTGTATACCAGTCCAGAAGCTTCAGTTTGTATTAACAACATTTGTTCAGACTACTTTAAACTAGAATGTGGTACCAGACAAGGATGCCTCTTGTCACCACTGCTATTTGCAATCGCCATTGAACCACTGGTGGTTCACTGTCGAAATGCTGATCAGATAAATGGGATTATCAGAGAAGAACTGGAACAGAAAATTTCTCTATATGCAGATGATATGGTACTGTATATATCAGACCCACAAAATTCTATGCCTGCAGTCTTAACAGCACTGACAGAATTTAAAAAGATCTCTGGTCTCAGAATTAATCTGAATAAAAGTGTACTCTTTCCAGTGAATTCTCAAGCATATAATATTAGATTAGACACCCTACCTTTTATCATTGCAGATCAGTTCAAATACCTAGGAATAAACATCACAAGTAAACACAAAGCTCTTTATCAACAAAATTTCGCCGTCTGTATGGAAAAAATTAAGCAAGACTTGCATAGATGGTCAACCCTTCATCTCACTCTAGCTGGAAGAATTAATGTTGTTAAGATGAATATTCTTCTTAAGCTTCTTTTTTTATTTCAAAACATTGCAATATACATCAATAAACCATTTTTTAAGCAATTAGATTCAACAATAACATCATTTATTTGGAACTCAAAACTATCCACGTATCCAAAGAGCGACCCTACAAAGACCTAAGGCAGAAGGTGGCATGGCTCTACCTTACTTTCAGTTTTATTACTGGGCAGCAAACATACAAGTTATAAAAAAATGGACACAAATAAATCAGCATACACGGGCCTGGTCTACAATAGAAGTAAAATCCTGCAGTACTTCTTTATATTTCCTGCTTTGTGCCCCAATAAATGCAAGGTATCGGCAATATCCTAATAACCCAATTGTGCTTCACTCACTCAGAATATGGAACCAATGTAGAAAGCATTTTAAGATGGAGAAGCTTTTATCTGTGGCACCTCTGCAAGAGAACCACCTCTTTCAACCCTCGCAAACATATGCAATTTTTAATATCTAGAAAAAATTTGGGATTAAATTGCTCAGAGATCTTTATATAGACAACATTTTTGCATCCTACGAACAATTACATTCCAAATTTAACTTTCCAGCAACACATTTCTTTCACTATCTTCAAATTAGGAACTTTGTTAAACAGAACCTGCCCGATTTTCCTCATCTTGCACCCTCGTCCATGCCGGAAAAAATATTGCTCAATTTCAAGGATTTAGATACCATCTCTGCAATATATAAAATTATTTTACACTCCCTCCCTTTCAAAGATCCAAGAGGATAATGGGAAAAAGATCTCTTAATCAATATATCAGAAAAGGAGTGGAAAGTAGCAATGCAGAGACTTCACTCGAGCTCCATATGCGCAAAGCATACAATCATTCAAATCAAAATTATATATCGAGAACATCTGTCTCGCCTAAAACTGTCCAAAATGTTTCCAGGGCAAAATCCAATCTGCGAACGCTGCAATCAAGTCCCAGCCTCACTGGGTCACATGTTTTGGGCCTGCGCCAAATTAACATCATTTTGGACCACAATTTTTACGTGCCTTTCAGACAACCTTGGTGTCACAATCCCTCCTAACCCATTAACAGCTGTGTTTGGTGTTCTTCCAGATGGGTTTAAATTGGAGAAGGACAAACAAACTGTGATTGCATTCACTACACTTTTGGCACGCAGACTTATTTTGCTAAACTGGAAGAATCCTAACTCTCCTCTTTTAAGTCAGTGGGTAACCGATGTTTTATACTATTTGAAATTGGAAAAAATCAAATATTCAGTTAGAGGATCTGTACAGAATTTTTTTAAAATCTGGCAGGATATAATCAGTAAAATTTTAGAATAAGCTCTTAAAGCACCGAGGAAGCAATTATCTCCGCATTTCTTTTTCTTCTCCATTCATCTCTACTGGCCTATTAAACTCATCAATTTACAGTAGGTATGTTTGCAAGCCTTAAGTTTTACCCCGTTGGCCATGCTCTCTGTCTCAGGGGTGGGGGTTGATCTGTTTTTCAATCCCCTATTTTTTGTAAAAATTGATTGATTTGTATGAATGATTACAATAAAATTAATAAAATTTAAAAAATAAATAAATAAATAAATCATACAAACTGAATGCATACAACAACTTTTATATTATTCCATGAACGACAGAAACCTGACAATATCAGTTCAATCCTCACAATAGAACTGAACAACATTTCCCATTAACTTCTATGAAGTTTTTAATTTCAGGTATCTGTAATTATATTTTACAAGAATTACATTTTCAGTAGTCAAAATATAAATAAGAAGTGTATGTAATTCCATTTTGACTCTTGGGAACTGACTGACCTTGTGTTGTGTTATGTTTCAGCCAGGATTCTACCCGGCTGGATTTTAAAGTTCTTATTCAATGTCTGTTTTGTTCATTTTTGATTCTTTTGTTTATGTTAATATTATTTATTTGTTTCTGGGTATCTATGTATCTTTTATCATATTTCATGTGTTTTGTAGGTGGTTTCCTAAGAGGTGGGACAACCTGCCCATTGCCCCCCCAAGGACTGCCCTCAGCCCTATAAAGGCAGGGGTTTCCCACAGTTCCTAGTGGTTCATCTCAAATGAGCTATGGAATTGGTGAGTTGTGGTGCTTTCTGTGATTCTTTCTGTGCTTTGTGATTTCCTTGAATTTTTGAACCTATGCTATGCTATGTTTTTGACACTTCGATTTGTGATTTGGACTAATTTGCCTTGGGATGCCTTGCCTTTTCAGGCAAATCTTTTGCCATTTATGCTCTTCAGAGCTTCTTGTGTTAAAGATCATTTTTGTGTAGAATAAATCTTTGGAACTCCTAGTCATAATATCTTGCCCATTTACGTCTGTGGTGCTTGAAGTTTGAAATATCTATTATATTGTCAATATTTGAAATTCATAACATTTTGATATGTTCAACATTAAAATATCACAAATTCTAATTTTAATTAGTCAATATACAGTATATAGTAATTATACATATCACAAATTGAAATTAGCATTAGACATTAAAATGGCTTGCATTCCTACACCTATGGCATTGGATATAAAAATTTTGATCCTTTTCAAAGAACAAGTGAGGACTGTATTGAATTACTGCTTTGATAATAGTAATCCCTGCAAAAATGGTTTTGATGTGGGTTACAAAACATTTTTTTGTTCTTTATGTTACTTAAATCATGTGTTATACAGAAAGTACAAGAACGTTTTTAATCTTTCAGTCTACCAAAAATGTTGTGTGAAATTCTAACCTTTTTCATGGGCCCGGCTTGTCCATATTTTCAGGCGGGTTGAGAGAACTGTTTATGGCTTGATGAAGTAAACAGTATAACAGTCTCGGGTGCATCACAGCTATCAGTTACTCTCTGAAGTCTGCACTGTGGCAAACTTGTTTGTTATTCATTAAGAAATTATTAAGTAATCACAAACAATATTTGTAGAAGTGTAGAGTGTACTGAACGACTTGTTGAAATTCTAATATGAAAATCTTAACCCAACAAAGATAAAAAAGAGAGTTTTCCTAGCTAAAGATATTAGTGAACATGCTACTGTAAAAGCATTATTGTTATTTTCATCACAATAGTGAATTTGCTTTGAAACAGTGAACCTAAGCCTTAGATCTCTTTTTTAAAAGTACAGTCATTGTGATTGTTTGGAAAGAGCTTAAAAGAAAAACAAGCTGTGCCAAAGAATTGTCTTACTTGGACTTTTTTTGTTTAATTGCAGTCCTCAACCCTATAATGCTTATTGTTTCTGTTATAGTGGGTGGCAAGTGTTGTCAGAACTTTTTGTACACTGTATTATATTTGTGTTCCTCTTTGCCTTTATTTGTTTTATTTATAAGGAAGTGTATTATCATTCAGTGTTCGGAGCTTTAATTACTGGACTTAAATAATTTTCAAGTGAATCTTCTCTATATTATGTACCTGTATTATATTTCAGTTAAATGTTGTGGGATACTTGTATGTTACTGATCACAACTATCTTAACATTGAAACCTCAATATATTATATAATAGCTGTCCCCCGCTTCTCTGCCCGCATAGTAGTGAAGCAGGACAAACTTTAAAAATCAATTAACAAATAGGTTAAGCTGGCTAAGCAGAGGCAAGGTACGCTCCAAAACATGGCAACAGGTAGAACGACTCAAACGGAGATTGGCACGTGAGTGAGTAGGGCTCTGCCCAGCTCCCTACTCCTGACGTCATGCTTCCCCCTTGCCTTGGCCTTCAGCCTCTGTCTTGGATTAACATGAATAAATAGCTCCTGCAAGCGAACTATGATACTTAGCGTGATGAGAGAAGTCACAAAATCAAACGGAATATTCAAGCAAATTATAGAAAAAATCCCGATCTAAATCCATTAAGTAAATCCGTTAATTCACTCGTGAAAAGTGAACATACAGAAAGATAGACAGACAGACGTTAGATTTTTATATATATATATATATATATATATATATATATATATATACAGTGGTGTGAAAAACTATTTGCCCCCTTCCTGATTTCTTATTCTTTTGCATGTTTGTCACACAAAATGTTTCTGATCATCAAACACATTTAACCATTAGTCAAATATAACACAAGTAAACACAAAATGCAGTTTTTAAATGATGGTTTTTATTATTTAGGGAGAAAAAAAAATCCAAACCTACATGGCCCTGTGTGAAAAAGTAATTGCCCCCTTGTTAAAAAATAACCTAACTGTGGTGTATCACACCTGAGTTCAATTTCCGTAGCCACCCCCAGGCCTGATTACTGCCACACCTGTTTCAATCAAGAAATCACTTAAATAGGAGCTGCCTGACACAGAGAAGTAGACCAAAAGCACCTCAAAAGCTAGACATCATGCCAAGATCCAAAGAAATTCAGGAACAAATGAGAACAGAAGTAATTGAGATCTATCAGTCTGGTAAAGGTTATAAAGCCATTTCTAAAGCTTTGGGACTCCAGCGAACCACAGTGAGAGCCATTATCCACAAATGGCAAAAACATGGAACAGTGGTGAACCTTCCCAGGAGTCGCCGGCCAACCAAAATTACCCCAAGAGCGCAGAGACGACTCATCCGAGAGGTCACAAAAGACCCCAGGACAACGTCTAAAGAACTGCAGGCCTCACTTGCCTCAATTAAGGTCAGTGTTCACGACTCCACCATAAGAAAGAGACTGGGCAAAAACGGCCTGCATGGCAGATTTCCAAGACGCAAACCACTGTTAAGCAAAAAGAACATTAGGGCTCGTCTCAATTTTGCTAAGAAACATCTCAATGATTGCCAAGACTTTTGGGAAAATACCTTGTGGACTGATGAGTCAAAAGTTCAACTTTTGGAAGGCAAATGTCCCGTTACATCTGGCGTAAAAGGAACACAGCATTTCAGAAAAAAGAACATCATACCAACAGTAAAATATGGTGGTGGTAGTGTGATGGTCTGGGGTTGTTTTGCTGCTTCAGGACCTGGAAGGCTTGCTGTGATAGATGGAACCATGAATTCTACTGTCTACCAAAAAATCCTGAAGAAGAATGTCCGGCCATCTGTTCGTCAACTCAAGCTGAAGCGATCTTGGGTGCTGCAACAGGACAATGACCCAAAACACACCAGCAAATCCACCTCTGAATGGCTGAAGAAAAACAAAATGAAGACTTTGGAGTGGCCTAGTCAAAGTCCTGACCTGAATCCAATTGAGATGCTATGGCATGACCTTAAAAAGGCGGTTCATGCTAGAAAACCCTCAAATAAAGCTGAATTACAACAATTTTGCAAAGATGAGTGGGCCAAAATTCCTCCAGAGCGCTGTAAAAGACTCATTGCAAGTTATCGCAAACGCTTGATTGCAGTTATTGCTGCTAAGGGTGGCCCAACCAGTTATTAGGTTCAGGGGGCAATTACTTTTTCACACAGGGCCATGTAGGTTTGGATTTTTTTTTCTCCCTAAATAATAAAAACCACCATTTACAAACTGCATTTTGTGTTTACTTGTGTTATATTTGACTAATGGTTAAATGGGTTTGATGATCAGAAACATTTTGTGTGACAAACATGCAAAAGAATAAGAAATCAGGAAGGGGGCAAATAGTTTTTCACACCACTGTATATATAGAGAGAGAGATATGATTTACCTTAATAAACAGTATAAAGTACATAACCTCTGACAAAAAAGAAAAAGAAAAGTTTTACTCCAAAGCAATATGTTAACCTGACACATAAAACAGGCAACACTTAAGTAAAAATTTCCATACAAAGGAATAACATAGTTAAAGTACCACTACAGGAATTTCAGTTTCAGATAAAATTTCCATGACTGCCAAGAGAACTAGCTATATTATTATTGTATATTTTATGTGATGTACAAGCTCAGGGCACAGTACAAAAGGTCAAGCGCAAGATCTAACATGCCTATATGTATAACATGGAATTAAACAGGTTTCAATGACTCTTTTAAAGCTACAACCCACAAAGCATTATGCAGCTGTTATCTAGAGAGTTAATGATAACAGTGTAGTGTACCATCTGTAAGGCACTGTATTCCAACCCTGCCCCACACATACTGTGATAAATACTGAAAAAGTGCTGATACCATCTAGGCATTCCCAGGAAATGGCAGTGGTTTGTGGTCAGCTATCATCTAGTTGCCCTTAAACATCATCGGATGGGGTGGTGTGCTTCTCTTGATGTAGACTAGCACCATAGAACTGCTCATAAAAGACAACAGATGCTTCTTTGATGCTACCCTACAGTTTGGTAGACGGTGTTCTTATGTTATGTGGAAGAATGTTTTCTTTTAAGCTGCAATATTTTTTATTATGACTGGCTGTTGGAAGGTATTCAGGTATACTGCGTGATGGCATGCTACATGATCTACAGATTTTTTTTCTGTGGCTTTAACATATCCTTCTGTCAAGTACAAAAGCTTTCTTGCAACCACTGTCCTTGTCATTACCCACTATCTTATCCTTTCAGTTAGGACTGTCACATTCATAAATGTATGTGGATGTGAACATTCTAAGCAGAATTGAAAGTGTGCAATTTAAACAATTATGCTTATGTTTTTAGAGGTTATGTAGCTCACAATATATGTCAGCATTGCTAGCCAAATTTGATTGTCTGATGTATTATTCTTGTATAAAACAGTGTCTAAATTGAAACAAGAGTGGTGCGAAAGGACATGGTCTTTCTGAAGGGATCTTTAACACCTACATGCATTTTATAAAGCTTCAAGTGGAAGCATTTTGGTATATGGGCTATGACTTGGAAACATGAAATGAACAGAGTCAATTTGGCTGTTCAAAAAGAGCTTAATGTTAGAGCAAGCCTTTTGTAGGCTTAAACAGATTTGTAATTTTCCACAATCTTCCAATACCCAGTGTTTCTTTAAAGAGTAATAGAAATTGTTCAGACTAAAAAAATAAATGATAAATGACTACATTAGTCATATAGTACCTAAAATCTGATTGCGAACTGAAGTGACTGCTCAAATATGCCTGAAAAGCGTTTATACATGATGTGTTTTATTCTTTCAGTATATTTGGTAAAATCCCATTAGGTCCAGGGTTTAATTAGACCTCAACGTATCAAGGGCTTGAAGTATATCTATATTACTTCTGTATGTTTTGTTTCTTCATTTACAAATACTTAGGTGAAATATGTTTTCAATGATATCTCTTTTTGTGTCCCTGAATACTTCTTAAATTCTCATTTATCTTATTTTTACTAGAATAGTACTCAGAGTGCCTGCTATTTCTTTTGGTTTCAGTAGCATTTTTTCAGTTTCTCTTTTGACTCTTTGAACGCTTTTTTAGTGGTTAGAGGTTGCTATAACACTACAAGAATTAATTTAACACTAGCAATTTTTCTCTGCACTGCGGAGTAAGTGGATGCTGAACCATTTTATATTAATATAAAGCTAACTTTGCAAAGGAATAGCTGATTATGTTATATAACTGGTAGGCTTCTCTAATGTTGTCCAGATAAGATTGCTGCATGAATTGTGTTTTTGTCACACGTGTGGTGCATAAATTCTTTAGAAGATGCCACTGTCTTGATTTGGATATTTTAATGATAAAATAAAGGTTGTTGTATCTGCCTTTAGTATTCACTGCAATTTTAATTGTGTTTACATTCTTTTCCGGGTTAACAGTAAGGAGGCTGTCTAGACTAATTATCAAATAATAATTTGGACATCCAGAATAAGTAATTGAACATCACTTTCCATAAGTTATATCACCATGTGTTTGTCCAACAAGAGGAAACAGACATGCAAAAACATTTTGGTGTGCATTGGTTCAAAAATTTAGATTGGGGACTTTTTCAGAGCAGAATTTATTAAGTTAGAATACCCTGGACACAAATTTGTGCTCACTTGTATTTCTGTTTTTTAATTTTTTTTAATTTTATAGGAACTGTGTGTGTAACTTCAGAGATAATATTAACAAACCAGTTCAAAAATGTTTGTTCATAATTGCTTACTATGGTTTATTAACTGAACTCCTTCCCCTAAGTATATACTTTATTTTTCTGATAATGATAGGACAGAGGAAATTAAGAATAACCATTTTACTACATTCAATACCAAATGCAATTTTTTTCTATTTTAAGAGCAAGAGTTCACAAGTGTGGTACAAATCAGATATATTAATTAAAGAATGAAACTTATCCTCTACTAGGACATGTTTTTAAAACCTGTTTGAGCCAGAAACCAGGCAGGAGGAAAACTGTTCATTGCATCTATTGTGGGGTACAAAATCTGTACATTTTGGTTTAATTTTCCATTATATTTTATTCGAGACAAGACAACAGATGAACTACATTTAAGACAAATCAAAGCAGGTTTTCTTCCCTTACACCTCACTTTTAAAACAGCTGTTTCAACATTGAAAGGAAGACATGCTGGTGGCTCAATTACTTTATAACTTGAGAAAGGAAGACTGAGCCGATGCCTAATTATTTTACAGCCTGAGAAAGGAAGATCTACCGACACCTCAGAGAGCATAAAAGGTTTTATTGTTTGGGAAAATGGACAGTGAATTAATTCTTAATATTGACAGCCAGCCAATACGAATATCTATCAATCACATCTTGCAAAATCCCCTGGTACAATTTTAGAATAAATATGCCTTGTCTGAGAAGAAGAGAAGAAGAAGAAGAAGAGAAACAGCGACGACGGACAAAGGCGTCACTGGTCGTCAGAAAAGCATCATGAACATCGATTGCTAAATCAAACACCGCCCTGGG
This sequence comes from Erpetoichthys calabaricus, assembly GCF_900747795.2. Classification (NCBI taxonomy): domain Eukaryota; kingdom Metazoa; phylum Chordata; class Cladistia; order Polypteriformes; family Polypteridae; genus Erpetoichthys; species Erpetoichthys calabaricus. The sequence continues at coordinate 73,728,263 of NC_041396.2, read as the reverse complement.
ACATTCATCCTTGTCATCTGTAACTTTTTCGTAAGCTTTTTCTAAAGACTATATATATATTCAGACTTTCCTATCAGCACCTATTTTCTATTATTCTTTGTTCCAGTGGTATTATTATTATTCTTGTAATAACTACCATGCTGCTTTTAACTTTCTATGCTTTGTTTTAATGTCTAGAGTGATTGAAGTAATAAGTTAGATTTCTTTGAGCACCTAGAGCTGCCAGAGTTTTGCCATTAACTCTGTGCTGCGAGGTTTATTTTGGCTGAGAGTAAGAGCTCCACTCAATAGTAGGAACAGTACGTGAAGAAGGTATTCTTGGCTGATAAATGGCCTATAGTCAAGAGTGCTGAGTCTTTGTATGTTTAAATGTATTCTTGTAGACCAAGAGACAATATTTAGTTCTGAGATATCATGAAAACATCGTATGTTGTTCGTGCTGGTAATAAGTAAGTCTCTTGAAGTGCTGAGTGACAGGCTGTGTTATTCCTAAAGCACTTGTGTGGTTTAAAGTGCTAAAGGTTAATCAGTGTGTGTGTGTGTCATTCATGGGCCACTGTTGTGGTTAGGGTTTGTGTGTATACGTATATCTATGTATGTGTGTATTCATCATAAAGTGCAACAGTAGACCAACCCGATAACGAACTTGACGAGAACACTTACCCTTGAAAAACAGGTAAAGGGTAAGTAGAGGGAAATACTACAATAATACAGCATCATTTACTCTTCAGTAAATACTGAAGAGGGAGCATTCATCACAGTCGTGTGTTAGAGAATAATCACAGAATAAAGGCAGAAGCTCATCCTTAATGATAACTGAAATTACATAACAGTGCTGATTAATGCTTACATATCATACTTTGATTGGTTAAAAGACATGAGGTGCTTTAGCACAGAGCACACCCAGCGTGAAATAAAACTCTTTCTCCATTATATACTTGTTCTCCAACATCTCTTTAATTCAACTCTTATTCTGTTATGAAAACTGAACACATGCCAACTAGCAAGTCTTATTAGGTGCATTTAAAAAACATTACATCAGCCAGTTTCTTGAAACATTTATTTGGAACATTGTGCGTGTTTACTTGACCATTTCAGCAGTCTATTTGTGACATTTCTAAAAGAAATGCTTATATATTTTCACCAAAATATTTAACCACTATTACCTCTAAATTGGTTTCTCACACAAGTTCTGTAATTAGTCAAATTAACAACAAGAAGAGTGAAAACATGACAAAGTGGTTTGAATTAATACTCCAAGACAAGTAGAAAATGACTACCATAACAATTCAGGAACTTCTCACATGTGGCAAGGTATTCAGATAATAACAGACTATAAAAGCAATGTCACTTGTGTAGTCAGAACTGATACCTCCTTACCAAATGATCTCAACAAGTTCTATACTTGTTTTGGATCAGACAACACTGAAAACGGCAACATGGCAACATCTCCACCAAATGATCAGGGCCTCGTGTATAACGGTGTGCGTGGAATTCACACTAAAACGTGGTGGACGGACAAGACTGGAAATGTGCATACACACAAAAAAAATCCAGATGCATAAAACTGCATACGTAAAGTTCCACACACTTCCCCTTTATAAACCCCAATGAATGTAAACTTTAACGCATGAGCATGCTCCAACAGCCCCACCCCAAACTCCTCCCAAAATTTTACATATTTGAATATGTAAATCAACATAAATAGCTCCTACTCTTCAGTGTTTTGTTAAAAGACAATGGCAAAAGCATGTATAAAAAGAATTTCACCAAATGTGATGTGGAGGTTCTACTCAGTGAAGTGGAGGCAAGGAAAAAATACTTTTTGGCGGCTTAGACAGTGGTATGAGCAACAAAAGGAACTTGATGTAATGACACTCAAAAGTTCAAGTTCAGAAAGTCGCACAGTGCCCGAAATGATGTGAAAATGCGAGTTGTAGCCCACCGTCTGAGTGTCATACGGAAGCATATTAGGGCACAGGGAAAAGAAGAAAAAAAAATAGGGATACAGTGAAGAAAAAAAGGTTGAAATATAAACTTTAATCTCGAAATTTCCACTTTAATCTAGTAGTTTATCATTAAAGTAGAATGTCATAAACTTCATCTTAAAGTCAATGTTTAATTTACTAGCATTTCTCAAATCTCATCGTAACTAAAGTAGCATGTTAAATTCTGCGTATTTTATGTGTTCTATTTGTGTGAATCAGTACTTGCTTCTTAAATGGGCTAATTCTTTTGCACACAGGAACGCACATGCACTAATCTCCACACAGAATACATTACATTCATGATATTACAGCTCTCTGAACATTTTAGAATACTAAGATGTATACTTGATATCATTTTTATGATGAAATGCATTAAAGCATGTATTAAACATGAGGGTATGGTGGCACAGAGGTAGCGATGATCTGGTGCCCCGTTCAGGGATTGTTCTTGCCTCCCTGTCCAGGGATTGTTCTTGCCTCCCACAAGATGCTTGCTGGGACATACGTGACCCTCGGTAAAATAATTTATTGCAGCAGTACTGTGTCTGTCAAACTTACCAACCCCCAATTCCTCCAATCACCACAATATAAGCTCAATAATAAATGTAAACCCAGGTGTAAGCTTAGAACACCGGTTCTTCTTAACTTTTAAAGAACATTGAAAAATCTTTATAATATATGTTTAATTATTCCATCCATCTATCCATCCAGGGTCATCCAATCCCAGCAAGCATACAGTGCAAGGCAGGAACAATCCCTGGATGGGACGCCGGCTCATCGCTACCACTGCACCACTGTGCTCCCACATGTTTAATTATTAACAGTATACATTATTTAAATGAAGTTAACAATTTATCTATAAAATGTAATATACATACTTTAATGCATTTCATCGTAAAAATAACATCAAGTATGCATCCTAATATTCTAACAGCACACAGTGCCAAGAGGATAGCTCTTGGAAATCTAAATCAACTTAGAAGCCAGTTATCATCATCTGTAAATACGCGCTCTGTTCTATTGAATTGAATCAAATTCTTTTATTGTCATTGTATGGTACAATGAGATTCAATATGCAAATTATATAATAATAATACGATAAATAATAATGAAAAATATATATTATGAAAGGATAAGTATAATATACATGTACAGATAGTGCAGATAGTGAAATGGTTCATAAAGTGGCTCAGGTTGTGCAATATTACAGTTGTAGTGCAAGTTTACAGTGAGGTAATTGTAATTATAAGTACAGACAGTTCTACCAGGTACACTTGATGGACTGTGTTTATAGCTCTTGGGATGAAACTGTTTCAGAGCCTCGAGGTCCTGTGCAGGAAAAGCTCTGAAGTGTTTGCCAGGTGAGAGAAGTTCAAATAGACTGTGTGCATGGCTGAGTGGAATTCATGCAGATGCTGGTGGCTTTCCTGATGCAGCAAGTGCTATTAATGTCCTCCAAATCTTTCCAATCAGCTGTTGTACAGCTGTGATTCACACACAGGTACAATGGGTTAAAATACTCTAAGCGGTACACTGAGAGTAACAATGCTAAAGCAGCTATGGTATTTGGAATAGTTTAGCCATTGCGTGCACCATTATATTGTAACAGAATGATTACAATCAAGTGCCTTAAATTTGTAAATGATATGCAATTAATCTATACATATTAATAAAAGTCAAAGCCCTCACTGACTCACTGACTGACTGACTGACTCACTCATCACTAATTCTCGAACTTTCCGTGTAGGTGGAAGGCTGAAATTTGGCAGGCTCATTC